>NW_026734429.1:300000-436754 GCF_949786415.1 Peromyscus eremicus
AAAAGGACTCCCTGCCCTGGGAGACTCTCTGGCAACATTATGCCTAGCCCCTGTATGGCCACTGGGATTTGGGCAGTCTTGGGCTGCCCCAGCACCACAGACATTGCTTGCTGCTCCCTTTCAACTGCACACTGCTTCCCAGCTGTGCTTCATATAAGCACTGTAAGATCTCTGCTCTCATTGCCTGTTCTCCTATGGTCCTTTGCTGTGCTTCAGATACTGTGTTGAACTTTCTGATTATAGCAGAACCCACCTTGGCACTGATACTGAATCCACCAGCCACCAGCTGCATAGATCATGGGGCCACTGGCAGCTTTGTGCCCTGCACTCAGAGCTACTTCCTCCATAAATGGTCACTCCAGGCTGAGACACACTGGTTTGCTGCTGGGTCTTTCAAACCCTATCCCTCAGTGCATCTGAACACTCCAGGGACAAGCCCCTAAATTCAAACAAGTACCTTCTGCTGCCTTCCTTGCCCTGCCTCTTCAGGCACAAATGACCCATCAGAGCAGCCTGGGTTTCTGGTGTGCCATATGGCTTTCCTCCCATGGCTGGGGATGTCTGCATGCATGATTTATGGCTGCAGCTAGACATGGATGAAGTGCCTGACTGTGTTGCCCAGGCTGGCCTCATACTCCTGATTTCAGGAGATTCTCCTGCTTCCCAAGTACTTGGATGACAGACATGTGCCACCATGCTGGCTAGAAAATATGTGTGACCAAAAACATATAATCAATGTTCTTGCTACTTTCAACAGTCAGGACACCAACATTCTGAGTGTATAGTCATCTTGAACTATGTGTGACAGTGGAGGACTCCAGGAAGACACTGTCACTCTGAGGACATGGCTGTGTTAATCAAACCAGGCAGCATGCATACATGTCAGAGGTTACAAATAAGAATGTCAGGTTGACATCACCCAATGGTATGGTCCTCACTTGGCATGGAATGGGCCCTAGTTCCTTCCCTGCCATCACAGTAAACAAACATATGTTGGGGATGTAGCTCTGTTAGCATCTTGGAGAAGTCCCATATAACACCACCGTCCATGTATGCAATCAGCAAAAATGCTTATTATCTCAAAAAAGTTTCCAGGATACTGGGGCCTGCCATTGCTTGTAAAGGCAAGATGGCAAATACTGTTAGAGAGATGTATGTGCTCCTTTTAACCACAGCTGAAGGTGAGTGTCCAAGGAAGTCAGCTCATCTTAGATATGATTGACTTATGCTAGTGGCAATCATGATAGTAACTTTTAATTTGCCAGGGCTAATTAGTTGTTGATCAGGCTATAGTTATCCATTTTGGTACAGGCCTGGACAAGTTCTAGGCTTTGTCAATGATCTTCTGTCAAAGATGGCTGGCCTAGTATGCACTGAACATAGGGGCTAGCTCAGTGACCCAGGCCTGATGTGTCCTATCTCCCTTGTCTTTGTGGTCATAGACACTACTAATTAATTGTCCTTTGTTCATGTATTCTCCTCAGAAACTGCCTGCCCAGTCTCAGGAAACTGAAATTGAGGTCTGATCTCTGAGAGGAGATTGATCAGCCTGTTATACCATCTGCTTGATCCTCTGATTCCCCCCTTGAGTAGTGCATGATCTAAAATCTTGGAGATGTTTCTAATTGGTAAAAAAAAAAAAAAAAAAAAAAACAACAACTCCATCATCAGGGTAGGAGATTATCATGGAGACTCATTGGACCGGGATGCAAGAGTCTTTTTTGTGATTTAAAATCTTAACATTAACATAGGGGCTTTAAGCCAGAAGTATAGCTCATCAGGTATCTTCTAGTGGGATCAGGAAGCTGGATCCCATTAGCGTTTAAGTGAAGTTGCAGAGTTGGGAATAGCCATGCAGACATTGTTCTAAACAGAGACCATTTTCCCATTACCAGTGGCAAAATGAGCCTCCCTTTATTTGGTTGTGATGATCTGCAAGCTTGTCACAGGTTTGGTCCAAGGGCTGACATTGGGACTTTAGCATCATCAGTTTAGTGGTACCCAGACAGGAATTATCATTGAGTTAAGGCATCAGTGATGGAAGAGCCAATAGCAATTAAAAGAAGCAGAAGGGCCAAAAGCCTTTGATGGCTGACAGACTTCCTTATCGAGAAGGAACTTGGAAATGAGAATGAGCATCAGTAATTATTATTATTATTGTTATTATTATTGGTTTTTCTAGACAGGGTTTCTCTTTTTAGTGTTTGTGCCTGTCTTGAATATTGCTCTGTAGATCAGGATGTCCTTGAACTCACAGAAATCTGCCTGGCTCTGCCTCCTGAGTGCCAGGATTAAAGGTGACCATCAGTAATTACTTTATCTCAGGTTCCATATGACAAGAAATTACCTTTAGTTTTAACATTCCAAGGGGAGAGGTTGAACAAGGGCGATGTATTGGCTTATATAATTGCTTCCTGCTGACATTGGCACATTATTGTCAGGGCCTTGGAAGGCAAGAATGTTAGTCAATGGTAAGGAGGCAATTTAGAACCCTCTGGTTCATTGACCAGCTGAAGAAACAGCATTTGCATCAGTTGTATTAGTTTATATCAGCTTTCATGAAGTTCAGGGCTCATACTCATATAGAGCAGGTTGTCATTAACAATTGATGCTTGGATGTGTCTGTCAGCAAAGTGCAAACCTGTGGAGACAGATATAAACTAGGACAAGAAGTTAAAATTTATGACCTTATTTGGAACTTTTAGACCCATATAATGCAAGCCTTTATGTCATCAGACCTTTATATTTCTCAGACCCTTGTCAGGACCAGCCAACCTGTCAAACAATACCTGAATAGGGGAGTGTGGATTAAGAAGAGACAAATAGAAAAAACAGAGACATACAAGAAAGACAAAGACATAGGATAGATTTGGGAGGACTATCACTGAATACTGTTGTATCCAGTTTACTCTGCCCATTGCTTATATACAGCCAAGCAATAGACAAGAGAGCATCATCAAAGAATACAACATTGTTACAGACTTCTTTATTTGAAGTTTCTTTGGGTTCAAGGAACAGTTAAGCCACTTCCCTACAACACAGATCTTAAAGGTCTTATTAATAAAAAACCTAGAGCCAGAAATTGGGGTAAAAACTGAAAGATTTCAGACTTAGAGAGCAAGCTACTACATCTTAGCCCTATGAAATCCTCTGCCAAAAGAGAGAGTTAGCTCCTCTCTGCACCCTGCCTTATCACTTCCTCTCTTCAGAACCTCTCAACATAGTTACTGACTCTCTGTATGCAGAAAAAGTGGTCCTACATATTGAAACTGCAGAATTTATCCCTGATGAGTCAGAATTAACTTTGTTATTTATTCATTTACAAGAAATAAACGGAAACAGGAAGTATCCCTTATATATAACTCACATCTAATACCTTATGTGTCTGTCAGGCCCTTTAGCATGAGAAAATGAGGAGATTCATCAACCAATGATAGGAAATGTGTGGGAGGCCTCAGAATTTCATAAAAAAAATAATGTCAATAGTGAGGTTTTAGAAAAGGATTTTTTCATAATCTGGAAACAAGCTAATGAAATTAAATGGAAATGTACTACTTGTTCAGTTTACAATCAGACTCTACTACCCGCAGGATGGAACCCAAAGGACACTCAGAAAAATGAAATCTGGCAGATGGATGTGTTTCATTTTGTAGAATTTGGAAAATTGAAACATGTGCACCACACCATTGATATCTACTCAGGATTTCCATAGGCAACTGCTCTGACTTTCAAAAAGACTGATTTTGTAATCCAGAAATTGCTAGAAGTTATGGCCATCATGGGTATACCTGTATAAGTTAAACCTGACAATGATCTAGCCTATGTCTCAGGTAAAATGAAAGTTTTTTTGCTTATTACAATATAAAATATATTACAGGTATACCATGCAATTCTACAGGAGAAGAAGTCATAGAAACATCAAATTGAACTCTAAAGGGTATGCTAAATATACAAAAAGGAGCAACAAACCCCCTAGAAATAGATTACATAATTCTTTATTAACTTTGTATTTTCTCAATGCTAATGAGAAAGGAACAATAGCTGTGGAGAGACATTAGACAATAGAAAAAAAATACAGAGTTAAATCAGCCTGTATATTTTAAGGATGTGCTAACCTCAGAATGGAAACCAGGATATATATGTCTTACGTTTGGGATGAGATTTTGCTTTTGTTTCTACAGAGAAGATAAGCTATAAATACCATCAAAATTGATAAAGGGCCGGGCGGTGGTGGCCCATGCCTTTATTCCCAGCACTCCGGAGGCAGAGCCAGGCAGACCTTTTTTTTTTTTTTTTTTTTTTTTTGGTTTTTCGAGGCAGGGTTTCTCTGTGTAGCTTTGCGCCTTTTCCTGGAACTCACTTGGTAGTCCAGGCTGGCCTCGAACTCACAGAGATCCGCCTGGCTCTGCCTCCCGAGTGCTGGGATTAAAGGCGTGCACCACCACTGCCTGGTGCCAGGCAGATCTTTGTGAGTTCAAGGCCAGCCTGGTCTACAGAGGGAGATCCAGGAAAGGCATAAAGCTACACAGAGAAACCCTGTCTTGAAAAAAAAAACAAAAAAAAAATTATGGGGTTGAGGATTTAGCTCAATGGTAGAGTGCTTGCCTAGCAAGAGCTAGGCCCTGGGTTCGATCCTCAGCTCCACAAAAAAAAGATAAATGTTTGATTTGAACAAGACAGACCTCTCAATTAGAAGAGGTGATTGTTCCTCAACCAGCATGACTAACCCATTTAAAGTAACTTGGCTTAATGGTATTACATCACACTTAAATTTTATGTCTCCCTAAATGTTTGTTTCTGCTCTTCTCTACAAACACTTATCACAAATGGTGTTTATGTAGTCCCACTTCAATTAAAAATTAAAACTGGCTTTGGAGTTGGAGAATGCGTCTCTCCTTCTTTAAAGCCAAACATGTTAAAAAGAAAATGCAAAATCTCTGTAACATGTCAGAAGAATAAACTTATATGGGACAGAAGAAAGCCAAAATTAAGGGACAATTCTATTGCCACTGTTCTCATAATACTTTGGTTCTGTTTTGATTCCTCAAACTTTCCTTACAGTATGAATTTTATATCAAAATTTATATATATAATATATATAACATATATATATATATATATATATTTGTAACTCAACATAAATCCAGTTACTCTGAATCTGATACAAGAGAAAGTAGGAAGTAGTCTTGAATTCATTGGCATAGGAGATCACTTCCTAAATAGAACACCAGTATTACAGTCACTGAGAGAAGCAATCAATCAATGGGACCTCAAACTGGAGAAGCTTTTGTAGAGCAAAGGACATAGTCAACAAGACAAAGCAACAGCCTACAGAATGGAAAAAGATCTTCACCAACCCCACATCTGACAGAGGGCTGATATCCAGAATACATAAAGAACTCAAGAAATTAGACATTAAAATGCCCAACAGTCCAATTAAGAAATGGGCTATAGAGCTGAACAGAATTCTCAACAGAGGAAGCTCAAATGACTGAAAGACATTTAAGGAATTGCTCAACATCCCTAATCAGCAGGGAAATGCAAATCAAAAGGACTGTGAGATACCACCTTACACCTGTCAGAATGGCTAAGATCAAAAACACTGAAGACAGCTTCTGCTGGAGAGGATGTGGAACAAGGGGAACACTTCTACATTGTTGGTGGGAATGCAAGCTTGTACTTTTCCATTTTGGAAATCAAAATGGCGATTTCTTAGAAAATTGGGAATCAATCTCCCCCAAGTCACTGCTATACCACTCTTGGACATATATGCAAGGAATGCTCAATCGTAGCACAAGGGCACAGGCTCAGCTATGTTAATAGCAGTATTTGTAATAACCACAACCTAGAAACAACCTAGATGCCCTTCAAATGAAGAATGGATAAACAAAATGTGGTACATATACACAGTGGAGTACTACTTAGCAGAGAAAAACAATGACTTCATGAGGTTTGCAGGCAAATGGATGGATCTAGAAAAAAATCATCCTGAGTGAGGTAACCCAGACTCAGAAAGACAAACATGGTATGTACTCACTCATAAGAGGATAATAGATGTAAAATGAAGGATGACTAGACTGCTACTAACAACTCCAGGGAGGCTACCTAGAAAAGAGGACCCTAAGAAAGACACAGGAATCACCCAACAACAGAGAAATGGATGAGGTCTACATGAGCAAACTGGATGTGAGGGGGGGTAATGAAGGGCAAATGTTGGGGGAAATAGAGCTTAGGGGAGTGGGAGTTCCCAGCTGGATCAAGAACAGAGAGGGAGAACAAGGAAAAAGAGACCATGATAAATGAAGACACCATGGGAATAGGAAGAAGCAAAGTGCTAGAGAAGTCCCCAGAAATCCACAAAAATACCCTCACAGTAGACTATTAGCAATGGTCAAGAGAAAGCCCGAACTGACCTTCTCTGGTGATGAGATGGCTAAACACCCTAACTGTCATGCTAGAACTCTCCTCCAATGACTGATGGAGGTGGATGCAGAGATCCAAGGCCAGGCCCCAGGTGGAGCTCCAGGAGTCCAATCGGTGAGAGAGAAGAGGGATTGTATGAGCGAGAGATATTGAGACCATGATTGGAAAAAGCACAGGGACAAATAGCCAAACTAGTAGAAACACATGAACTATGAACCAATAGCTGAGGAGTCCCCAACTGGATCAGGCCCTCTGGATAAGTGAGACAGTTGATTAACTTGAATTATTCAGGAGGCCCTCAGGTAGAGGGACAGGAACCTGTCCTTAATGCATGAGCTGGTTTTTTTTTTTTTTTGAGCCTGATGCCTATGCTGGGACACTTTGCTCAGCCTGGGTGAAAGGAGGAGGGAACTGGACCTGCCTCGACTGAATCTACTAGGCTGAGCTGAATCCCCAGGGGAGGCCTTGCCCTGGAGGAGATGGGAATGGGGGGTTGATTGGGGGCAGAGCAAGGGGGGTAACCAGAGGAGGGAGGAGAGGGGAATACATGGCTGATATGTAAAATTAAATTAATTATAAAATTTTAAAAAATGAAATGCTTCTTCTATCAAAGTGCTAAAAGAAAAAAATCTATTTTGCAAGCTTTGCTGACTCTGATTTCTGCCCCCAGCATGTAACAGGATCCTCCTAAATTCTGATTTTTTTCAATGGAAAAACTTTTACAACTCCCAAACATATTCTGTTATAGGAGTTTATTTCAAAAAAAATTTTTTGTCTCATTTAAATTGGGGTGGTTCACCCCTACTCAAACAAACAAACCTTCCAAATAAGAATAGCAAGAGAGAATAAAATATTAATAGCTGGACTTCATATATACTACATGAGTTCTAATAAGTCACCAAAATTGTTTATGTGCTTCTATTAAAATACACCAACGCTGGGCAGTGGTGGCGCATGCCTTTAATTCCAGCACTCAGGAGGCAGAGGCTGGCGAATCTCTGTGAGTTCGAGGCCAGCCTGGGCTACCAAGTGAGTTCTAGGAGAGGCGCAAAGCTACACAGAGAAACCCTGTCTCGAAAAACCAAAAAAAAAAAAAAATACACCAATGGACACAGGTGTCATTTATTTGTTGTGAGATTAGCCAGATAAGGATTAGAATTCTGAGATTGAAACAGGCAAACACAGCTCTATATTTAGGATCAAACATGTTCATTTCAAACTTCGCTCTCCATCTTCTTTGCTTTTAGCATCTGAAAAGTGCTTAATCAATAAAGAGTAGCTAGCTGCTGAGTCTTTCCAAATGACAAAGGACAGGAGCCACACACAATATTTGATAACAGTCATGAAGTGAAGTGGTAATTTTTTTCAACCAAGTCAAGTGATTCCCTGCTCTAAAGCATTATTTTCAGCATTTTTGTAAGTTTAGGATCTGATTTTTCTGTTCCCAGAAAAAGACGTTCACTAGAAAGAGATGTGCAGCTTAGCTCATATAAATGCTAGCTCATCACCCCCATCCCCCCAAAAATGTGCAAACAAACAAAAAAACAAAGTCCCACTTATGAAGGAAGTGATTTTATAAGTCATGCCTTGAGATAGCAATCATCTCCATGGTGTATCCCAACCCATCTTTCTCTACGTAGAAGAAACTGACATGCAGAGAGACTAAACTGCCAAAGACATAACCAAGAATTTCCTGGGTGTGCCCACTGTCCTGCCCTTGTTTTGCACTCTATTCTTCAGACCTGCATTCTAAACCTGTACCTCTGTTTATTTCAGACTTTATGCTCATTGGATAGCCTTTGATGTAGCTCAAAAGGCCCTGTTACAGGTCCTAGGAGGAGAAGGACAAAATCAAAGTGACTTTTACAACTGATAAGGTCTATTTACCTTTGAAGAAGGAAATTTGTCAAAGATCTGTTTACAGAAACCTTAATGAAGAGGCACAGGAGTTAGAGGGATACTGAGAAGTTTTCACAGGGAATTGTATACATCAGGCCTAGGCTGTGTCATCCATCTCCAACCTAAGGTAACTAGTGGACACATTGCCTGTCACTACTTACACCCCCACATACCTAGAATTTAAGGTGCTACTTTGTTCTCAGGTTTATGGAGCGTCTTCTGACCTTCACGGAAGGACATAGCATAAGATTGAAATTCATAGTCAAGGCTCTAAATTCAAACCCAATTTCCCATATCTGAAAATTTTAATGGTCAGGAAATTCAAAGAAAAATACATTCATTGAAGTGAAGCTTGTATATAACACATTAGAAGAATTTAGCATGGTACTTGATGTGGCAAGACAATATCAGGGCACTTTTGTTGACAGGGTGAAGTGGTTTGTGAGTCTATGGGTGTCTCTGTGTCTTTGTAAAACTGTGACAGGGAAACACAGGTTGGGTTCAGGAGGAAGTAGGATCTCTTCTTCTGAAACAGATATGGTGCTGTTGAGCATTTCATGAAATACACATCTCACAGACCTGTGAAAACCCCACTGTCATAGAGTACTTTTTTTTTTGGAGTACTTTCTTAACATCTTTATTACACTGAGTTATCAGGTACAGCAACTTAGAATGGGAAGAATTGATCATAGCCAACAATTTCAGGTAATAGTTCCATTTTTGGAAAATCAAGATAGGGATTCAGCTAATCATATCACATCCACAGCCAAGAGCAGAGATAAACAAATGTACGCATGCTGCCTGTTTGCTTATGCTTATGCTCTAGCTTTTTCATATGTACACAGTACAGGTTGCAGACAATGAAATGATTCTGCCCATTTTAGGGACTCTTATCTCAATTAACAATAAAATCCCACAGAGACCTGCTCAAAGTAAATCTGATCAATATAATTGCACATTGAGGGTCCCTCTTCCCAGGTGACTAGTTTGATTCAGTCTGATAATAAAAACTAGGGGCTGGAGAGATGGCTCAGAGGTTAACTAAGAATCGCCAGGAGGTGGGGCTGCACGCCTTTAATTCCAGCACTTGGGAGGCAGATGTAGACCAATCTCTGTGAGTTCAAGGCCAGGCTGGTCTCCAAAGTGAATTCCAGGAATGGCTCCACAGCTACACAGAGAAAGTATGTCTCAAAACTAAGAATTACATTCCCCAGCATCGCTGACAGGATTTGAGGAGATTTCTGCCTGCATTCAGAGATGTGGTTCTCAACCTGTGTGGGTCACCACCCCATTGGGGGTCGCATATCAGATATAATGCACATCAAATATTTGAATTACAATTCATAACAGTAGCAAAATTAGGACTGGAGAGATGGCTCAGAGGTTAAAAGCACTGCTTGCTCATCTAAAGATCGTGAGTTCTATTCCCCACAACCACATGGTGGCTCACAACCATCTGTAATGATATCCAGTGCCCTTTTTTGGCCTGCAGGGATATGTGCAGACAGAATACTGTATACATAATAAATAAATAAATCTTTTAAAAAACAGTAGCAAAATTAAAGTTAAGAAACAATGAAACAGTTATGTTTAGGGCTCACCACAACATGAGGAACTACTGTTCATGCTATTTAAAGATTTAAAGGGTCAGAGAATTGGAAAAAAATAGCCATTGATCTAGAGTGTCCAGTGGAACCCAAGTGTCTATGTTGCTAACTATGAAGGGGCTTGCAAAGGATTTTTCTGAATGTCCTTTGCTCTAAGGGAAACTCAAGTTCTGTGTGGAAAACTCCAGCTATCTGGCCACCTTTACTACCCAGTAACAGCAGACCACTTTGAGCTACTGAACAGAGAGTACAAAACCCACTACACACATGCTGATGACACAGATTTTAGTCACATTGGGCTCCATGACCATATCACGCTCCTATGGGTACTTGTTCCTAGGCTGTATCAGCCTCTTCCTCTAGCATAACTCTGCCTAGCTGTTTCCTGTAGATGCTTTACCAGGAAGTTGTTTAACAAGTGTCCTTCTCAGTCAGCATTAAGTCTATAAAGTCGTGGCTAAGGAGATAAGGAGATGTAGGTACTTTTTTTTATTTTACGTCTTTTTTGTATTGTTTTGTTTTTTTCATTTTTCATTATTAAGAAATTTACTACTCACCCCACATGCTGTCCACAGAGCCCCCCTCCTCCCTCTACCCACCCCCATCCCTCTCTCCCAAGCCACTCCACATTCCCACATCCCCCAAATCAAGGTCTCCCATGGGCAATCAGCAAAGCCCAGCAAACTGAGCCTAGGCAGGTCCAACACCCTCCACACTAAACCAAGACTGTTCAAGGTGTCACACCACAGGCACTGGGTTCCAAAAGCCTGCCCATTGACCATGGATAGATCCCAATCTCCTGCCTAGGTGTCTCTCTAACAGTTCGAGCAAAACAACCATCTTCTGTATCCAGAGGACCTAGTCCAGTCTCATGGGGGCTCCACAGCCACCAGTCCACAGTTCATGGGCTTCCACTAGTGTAGCCAGTCACCTCAGTTGCAGGTACTTACGATGAACTTCAGCATATATTAATTTCTGTGATATTATTACCTTGTGTACATAAAATTTCAGTAGGAGATAAAGATTCAGTTCTACACAGAGAAAGAACAGGAGGATGTTCAATCAATCAGGGAGGGATCTCTGGCTTTGGATGAAGGGGGTGCTGAAGGGCTTCCCTTGTATCCCAGCAGAGGCTCCTGCAAAGGTCAACTTGACTTCTAGTGTAAGGAAAGCTCATTAGCAGGGAAGCAATGTCAGTTCCCATGACATCTGCAGCTCTTCCCTAGACATTCTATTGTATCCTGGAGAGCCCTGGCATCCTCTGTGATGTCACTATGTTGTGGCAACACCCACTGTCCTTGGGAAGTATAATCAGTGCTTTCACCATTTACTGATGAACATGATGGCATACTGAAGAGTCTAAATCGGAAAGAGAATGGAGAGGGTAGAGAGAACAGAGAGTGAAGGAAGAAAGCTGATCTTCAGCCTCCGTGTAAAACATCAAGGAAGAAATGATCAAGAGAATGGTGCAATAAGTTCTGTACAGGAAAAGGGAAGCTTCCTGGAGGAAGTGGGCTTGAGCTGAATCTTCCAGTAGTGGGGAAAAGAAAGTTGGAGTATCTGGAAACCAACAGAACTTCCCTGCTTGTCATGGCTCTTGAAATTCAAGGATTCCAGGATATAAATTGTTTTGCTTCAGAAGTCAGGAACTGGTAAGATCAAAGCTTTATGCTGGGAACTCTTGGTTTTCATTCCTTTTGGAGGATAGGCATTGGTGATTGAACATGAGACCAACATTAAAGAGGGAGGGATTAATGAGGTGAGCCCATTTCAAGGCAGGACATCACTCTACTTCAACCACACTGGCTAACTTTAAGTACTTCCCAGCTGCTCTGTGTTCCTGAGTTGTCAGTGAGGTGACTTGTTGAGTCTGGTGACCATGTTCTGCCCTTATATGTCTTCTCCATCAATAGATATATGGTTAGTGACCTCTCAAGATATTTGGGGAAACTCTAAATTACTGGGGTGATTATGAACTATTGCAATTTTCTGCTGACTTGTGAACCCACAGGATTGCAGACTCTGCAGCCAAGATAAATTCTGAGTCTGCAGATGTGAATAAGCCTGAAGAGGCTATCTACTTGGTTACTTGGAGCATGTGTTATGAGGGCAGAGAGAACCAGAGAGCTGAGATAACCACTTCCCTTCAAATAGAGGAGACAGCTGAGATCCCCAGATGGGGCATCTGAAGCATGGAACAAAATAATTTGGGGTGTCACCAAGTCATTGGTAAACAAACTTTCTCAAACATTTGATTAGGACTGAGGGTGGTCTGTCCATACACTTTGCCTTGTCATACTGCAAGTTAATTTATCTTCATTTACCCACAAGGAGCACCAGGGAGCCACCATCCCACCAAACCTTCCTCACCAAGATGCAGGTGAAGCAGAAGGTCCAGAGACTAACTGGTCAGATACAGCAAATGACTATTGAAAGAAATTAGCAGTGAGATCGCCTGATCTTTATCACAGAAGAGAGCATGAAAAATACGTATTCATTCTTTCAAACCCTGAGGTTTCAATCTCAGGTCCACTCTGTCATCATTAATTCATTTTATATAAGGTCTGTGTTTCTGGTAGGCTGCATCTTCAGGGTATGTCTTTGCCCAAAATCATGTCTCTGAATTGTTCCCAAAGGCAGAACCTCAAATGTGGACAGGAAAGTCATGAGGACATAGACTATTCTGCTTCCTCTAAAAAGAAACAAAAACAGAGCCTGTGGCATGAGTCATAGTACTTATGGACTGAGGCAGTAGTATGTGAGTTCCCAGTATGCATTTGAAGAGATTCTATCAAGTGCTCGCTAGTGTGAGATGTTAGTTGCTGTGAGTTTGAGTTAATTTTTTGTTACTTGCTTAAAAAGGCCTTGTGCGTTTGATTCTCCAAGCAGCACTTGGAAAGGCCTGGTCACTCATCTAAATTTGTGGATACAGGAACTGAGACTGCTCCCTGCTCCTTTTGTTCCCCTCTGAGAGGACACATCTGCATGCATTTGTTCAGCATCCAATTGATGGAGTTCTCCCACTTTCACTCAGTCTCTCTTTCTCTGTCTCTCTAAGTATCTCTTTCTCTGTCTCTCTGTCTCTCACATACATGTGTATATGTTGTGTATTTTTCTATGTGTTTGTGCATGTATCTCCCTCTAGTCCCTGCAATCAGGGATCTGAGGTTGGGTATGAGCAGTTCCCTATCTCACAGTTCCCAGGTGATACCTTGGTGAAAATTGGGAGCACCACTTTGAGTATTATAGTTCTGCCAGTGTACTTTCTTTAGTGACACATAGATATTCCCTTGGGGAGTTTATAAATCTGTCATGATGTTGAGTCCCATCCACAAAACTGTTCATGATGTTATTTTGGTCTCCATTGTGACAGGTCCCATCATTGAGAATTTCATTTTGAAGATAGGAGAAACGTTTTCATCGACTCTGGAGAATACACACCTGTGGAGTAGACACTAGGGAAATTCTTAGACAGCTATTTTGGCAAGCCTCCTGAGAGAGCTCATGCAGCTCCACCTCCCATCATCTAAACAGCCTGCCTCTACAGGTGTAGGCTCAGAATAGGTGTAAGTAAATTGTTTGCAAATCTGTGGGTTCGTCCTGGGTTTTGGTAAGAACAATATAAGTAAATTTGTTGCAACAACTCTGGGGAAAGGTGTCCTGACTACCTGGGGAGTCAGGCAACACCTTGATCTGCTTAGGACAGCTCTGATGGCTGGAACTGCAAGGAGACTGTTTAGCCCTGGAGGATGAGGTATCCCACACACCTTGAGCTGCTCAGAACAGCAGCTCTGCCCTGAAGGTGTCCTGGACACCTGAAGTTGTTTAGCACAGCTCTGATGGCTGAAACTGCAAGGGACTGTTCAGCCCTGGAGGGTGAGGTATCCTGGACACCTCAATCTATTCACAACAGCTCTGCCCTGAAGGTGTCCCAGAGACCTGGAGCTGTTGTGCACAGCTCTGATGGCTGGAACTGCAAAGAAGCAGCCCGACCATGGAAAGGACAATTTTCTGAATTTTTGGGAAATTCAGGCCTGGAACTGATGGTGGATGATCTCCCTGAAGGATACAACAATCCTGCTCTTCTCCTGGAGAGCTGCTACAGCTGAGCTTTGCTCAGTCCCCTCTTAAGGGGGCTTCTGAGCTGAGCTCTGCTTCTCTTGCCTATGCTGTGGCTTTTTTTACTTCACTCTGCAAAAGGGGAAACCCCTGGAGAAATGTAGCAATATCCTCTGGCACTGGAGAAAAGTGTCACTTTTTAGCTCTTTATGGCTCTGTCCACTGAGGGACGTCTCAGCAAAGATCTTCTGTTCAGCTCCTCCTTGCTCTGCCCTTTCAGCTCCCTCTTGTTCTGTCCACTGGGGGACATCTCAACAATGATCTTCTCTATGCCAGTGAATGAAGATCATCACACCCAAAATTCTTTTGAGAAAGATATTTATTTGGGAAGGAGGAGTCCAACAGAGTAGCTGCCTCTACCAGGGTGGACAGAAAAGCCATTTTTTTAAAACTGACCAGGCAGGGCGGTTTATACTGGATGTTTTGGAGGTGCAGTCAACCTCGGGTTGACTTGGGGCCCAGGGTTCTACTGTTCTGCTCTGTGATTGGTTGATTTCACAAGTCAGTTGGCCAAGGTCAGAGACGGCTCTGATCTGACTGAGACAAACTGTGTTTCTTTCTGCCCTGATCTGAGTCTTTCCTCCCTAGTTCTGGGCTCCAGGGTCAGGGTGGGTTTCTTTAGCCAGCTCCTTGTCCCTACAATAGCAAGTTTAATAAGTACCAGAAGTTCCCAGCACTTAGGAGAAAAGATGTGACATCCCGTGACATCGAGTAGTCTAGAACACACCCTGAATTCCTGTGATACTTGACGACTATGTTCATGGAGTTCATTACCTCTAGGTCCAGGACCTACTACCAGGCAAATTCTTTCTATGAAAAGCTCAAGATGGGGCATGAGCAGGTCATGTCACACACACAGAGCTTAAAGAATGAGAACACCAAGGCCTCAGAGAAATTAAATGGTCTGGCCGAGGATTCAGTCTTCCATTGTTAAGTGCCTGCATTTCAGGGGACCACAACATTGTGCAATGGCCATCTCTGGCTTTCCTTGTTGCTGTACTGCAGAGTCTGAAGCTCTGGCTCCAGCCTTTCTGCCTCTTAGCAAGCTTCCTTAGCAAGTAGTGCTTTGTCTTACGCTTCTCATTCTCAGCATTGCCAATAGTGAAAGAGACTGTTAGCTACTCACAACCCCATATTGTCATACTTAATAGCCTCCAGAACTACTATTTTTAACCTTCCTAATGTCATGAACATTGAAGTATAGTTCCTCATGTTTTGACATTTCACCATAAAATTATGTTTCTTGCTATGTCATAACTGTAATCACTACTGTTATCAATCATAATGTAAATATCTGTTATGCAGAGTATCTGAGATGCCTCCACTTTGAAAGAGTAATTCCATCACCAAATGAGTCATGACACTTAGAAATCCAGTTTGCAACATGAGATGGATATCATGTACGGTTTTGTGCAGGGGTTTATTGCCATAGGATTGCTACACCACTAGTGTCTCCTACCCTCACTCAGATGGGATTTGTCCTCTTCTTGCTGATATTTTCCCATTTCCATGGTCAGAGAAGAGTAGATGGGGAATCTGTTTTCTTACTACAGGTTCTTGGATTTCTTTTGTTGTTGGAGTTTTCAGAAATAGTATGATTCTTTCGGGAACTCCCTTTTCTCTACCATTGGACAAGAGGAAAATGTCAGAGACCCCCAGACACAGAAAGAGCAGGTAAGAACAAGCAGCTGGGTCAAGGTTAGGTCCAGCACCATTTCCTCCTGTAACATTAGCCTGTTTAACATTTAACCCACTTGTGTTTACTTTATCAGTTTACTCATACACATCCCCCCCCACACACACACATTCAACCCCATCACCATTTTCATGACAGTCAATTGTTTATTTATTTTGTCCATGCACCAGTAGTTCTGGGAAGTGAGTCTTTTGTGAGAATCATTTGACAATCAATCCCTGCTTCTCTGCCTGAAGCTGAAATCCAATGATGGAAATGGATCAGTCACACATCACACACCTTCATGTCATTATGAGGAGAGAGGTGCTATGAACAGCCTTGAGGGAGTAAGTTCAAAGTCCAGCACCATTTGCTTTTTGCACATTTGCTTTCCAGGGTTTATATATGATCACAGTGGGGATAGCAGCTTGCAAGTAGAAGAGCCCCCTGCAAAGGTCAAGTGAGTCATTCTCTTTGTCACCTCATTGGGTGGCATGTGGCCTTCTTCCTCCCATTCTCTGCATGCCAAGGTGGTCTCTTCACTTTGACAAGCTGTTGGTTCACACTTATAGAGACCTCAGTGGGAGTTAGGCAGCAGTGTTTACTGTGTGTTCTGTTCTCTTTTTTTTTTTGTCCTCTCCCATCATTGTTTACCAAATTCCCTATCTGATACTCTCCAAAATGTTGGAACCACAGTGTCAATAACACTAGGGAAGACTGAATGTATTGTCACTTTTCAACGTGATGCCCATATCATAGCTGAGGGACTGTTTTACTCTCCATGTCAGAATGTAGCTCTGCCATGCTGAGAGGTCTTGAGCTCTGCCCCCTCACCCAGCATCAGTGATTTTTGTTTCTGAAGCTTCTGGTCCCTGACCCAGCTAATTGTGAGGTTCCATTCATCCTTGCATTTGTGTGGTCTTTTAACTTGAAGTGGTGTCATTCTTATTAGAGGAGTGTGTTATATACAATGATACTTTTATAGAACTGAGTGTTTTACTGGTTCTTTGGTATGATTTGTCAGGTTTGCTTTTATTAGTATTGGCTGAGTATTCTCTTGTGCTGTATGGGTTGAGATTCAGAACTCATTGACTTGAGTTCTAATCCTTCTTGTTTCTTTCTGACTAATGATATTTCATTTTTATGTTTTCAACACATAGTTATTTGTGAATGAACTCACACACATAGTGTTCACTCAGTTGTGCACACACTATAACTCACATGTAGATGGTGGATGGGAATAGTTTACTAGTGTTCAATGCCTTTATTCTACCATGTTTCCCAGGAATTGAATTCAGACTTGTTGGCATGTACCTTTACTTGCTGAACCATCTACTAGTCCCTAATTTTTAAATGTATACCTTTATATCAAATAGACTTCGACTTCCCTTTTGCAACACTTTATTTTTTGTAGATTCTAATGCTCTGATATTTTCATACATTTCAAGAATGTTATACTCTATTCCTACCACCATTTGTGTCTAAAAACTTTGGAATCCACTCCCAATTTCTATAGCATCTCACTGATTGTTCAGTGTTTTGTTTTCTAGCCTCCATGTGTTTATATATATCCTATAGTTCATTTTTGTTCTATTTTGTATTTTTTATACTGTGATCTTATAAAAATAAAAATTATTTCAATTACCTTGTTTTTGAGAAGATTTGCTTTGCATAAAACCATTTTGAAAAGTAACTGCTCAGGCTGCTGATAAAAATGAATTCTGCTACTGTTCCATAAAAGTTCTGTAAATGTTAAATCAGTCCATTTATTTGTATATCAGTTGTTCATTGCTTTCCTTTTGTTTTGATAACTGATATAATCATGTATTGAAATCACCCAAAATAATGATGAATTCTATCTGTTATCTCATATTTTGTAGTGAGTGCTTTATAAAATTGGGAACATCAATGTCACAAGAACATATGTTTATGGACTCTTGTTGAATTTCTCACTTTATCAATATGTAGTGCCCTTCATTTTCTCATTCACTAATTTAACTTTAAAGTGTACATTGTGGACTATCAGTATGGTTATACCTGTTTGTTTCCACATGTGATTTTTTGCCTATTACTTTGGCACTGAAGTTCATTTGTTGTAGGTACCAAATAGCTCTATGTAATAGAATATTATTTTAAGGTGTACTGCTTTTGTTCATGTTGAATTTGTTTAACTCTGTGAAGCTATGTTACTGTGACTGTGTAAAACACCTGATGATTTAATAAAGAACTGGCCAATAGCGAGAAAGGAGAAAGGATAGGTGGGACTTGCAGGCTCAGAGTATATATAGGAGAAAACTGGGTAGAAAGATCTAAAATCAAGGAGTCAGAGGAGGAGGAGGAGGGCTCCAGAAGCCAGCCACCCAGCTACACAGCAAGCCACAGAGTAAGAGTAAGAATTACAGATTTTAGAGAACAAGAAAAGCCAAAGGCAAAAGATAAAAGGGTTAATTTAAGAAAAGCTGGCTGGAAATTAAGCCAAACTAATGGCTGGGTACTCATAAATAAGAATAAGCCTAGATGTATGATTTACTTAGGAGCTGGATGGAGGGACATCAAAAGAGCAATAACCTCCAAAAACTGCTCTCTTTCACTTACATAGTCTATTCTGTCAGGCTACTTCTTCTAATTGGAATGTAAGACACTTAAAAGTCAGAATTATCTCGTTATAAAATAATTACTATCAGTTTATTATATCTCCTTTACAATAAGTTTTAATTTTTTAAGATAGTTTTTACTTAAATATTTTTAGTCTAATGATGTACTTGGACTCTCTCACATACATTTATACTCAACCTTCCCAGTTCTCTTCTTCTTGCTTTGGTTTTGGGAATGCTTTCTTCTAACTTATTATTTTTGTCTGTTTTTATAGGATACATTTACAGGATACATTGCAATCTTTGTGTTTAGCTACCGTAAGTGCACCAAAGATGAATACATTCTGAATGAAAGGATTCTTTTCTATTATTCAATATAAAATTTTTTTAATAAATAGAGTTTTCAAGATAGCAGTACTCAATTTCACCCATGGAGAAAAATGACATCATTGTAGGCTATGACAGGCAAAACCGAAGGGTGTTAGAAAATTTAAGCTGCCTTATCCAAGCTTTTAAAATTCTAGTTGTATCCATATTCTGCAAAGCCTTTAGATAGTACTGCATAATTTATTTGTGGCATAATGACATTATAATTTACTCAAATTATTGATATTTGAATGACTGATGTAATAGTAAAACTTACTCTAAAGGTTTCTCTTTTAATCACCAGTAACGTCATATGAGAAATTACTGCAATTATCAGTGATTTTTAAAAACTTAATTTATTCATAATAGACACACAGTCTCAGGGGGAAAAATATTAACATTTAAAAAGGGGTATAGTAACAAAGGCCTGAGAAATTAATGGGCACAAGAGTGGGGTTGTTTTCATTCTCCTGATATGAGAAGTAGATTATATGGACCATGTCTTAATGTTCAACAAACTACTGGGATAAAAAAGGATGCCTTTAATAATGCTTGGTATAGATAGAGATACTGTCTATCTAATATATTTTATGATCACAGGTGCAATAATGAGGAGCATAAGGCCTACTTATAATCTAAGATTGGTTTGAACTCAGAGAGCTCATGAATTGGGAAAGAAGATAACATTCTGTATACTATAGAAATATTTATTCTTGTGAGAGAACAGGTAAGACTGTTGGCTCAAAAGCTTAAAATTAGATTCTCAGAGATTTGAATTATATAACAAGCTGCTTTTTATACCTTACAGCTTGCGCTCATGAATAAAGAAGATTTGTCAGCAACAAAAGGGATTCCTAGACCTAGTTTAGTAAAGAGTGAGGATCTCATGTCTCCAGTCATGATGTAAAGCAAAGGATAACCAGACTACAACCCACATCTCCAGAGAAGCTATCTAAGAAGACGGACCCTAAGAGAGACACATAGAGAGCCCTGCAAAGAAGAAATAGATGAGATCTACATGAGCAAACTGGTATTAATGGTGTAATGGAGGGCAAGGAATGGGGAATGAGAACACAGGGGAATGGTATGGTCAAGCTGGAAAGGGACAGAGTGGGAGAGCAAGGAAAAAGATACTATGATAAATGAAGACATCATGGGAATATGGAAAAACAGGGTGCTAGGAAAGTTCTCAGGAACCCACAAGGATGATCTCACCTTAGAGTACTGGCAATAGTCGAGAAAGTGCCTGAGCTGGCCTACTCAGGGACTGGATGGTTAAATACTCTAACAATCATCATAGAACCTTCATCCAGTGACTCATGGAAGCAGATCAACAGATCCACAACCAGGTGCCAGGCCAATTTCCAGGTGTCCTATTGATGAGAGAGACAAGGAATTCTATGACTATGATGGAAAAAAGTACAGAGACAACTAGCCAAAGTAGTGTAAATGCATGAACGGTGATCCAAAAGCTGAGGAGACGCCATGGTACTGGACTAGGCCCTCTTGATAGGTGAGACAGTTGTTTAGCTTGAATTGTTTAGGGGACACCCAGGCAGTGGGATCAGGACCTGTCCCTAGTGCATTAGCCAGCTTTTTAGAGCCTAGTTCCTATGGTGACACACGTTGAGAAGCCATGGTGCAGGGAGAAGGGGCTTGGACCTGCTTCAACTGAATATACTAGGCTCTGCTGACTCCCCATGGGAGACCTTGCCTTGGAGGAGGAAGGAATGGGGTTGGGTTGGGTTGAAGGCTGGGAGGTGGGAGAAGGGAGGACAGGGAAATCTGTGGTTGGTATGTAAAATGAATAGAAAATCTCTCTATAATAAAAAAAAAACTAAAAAAATCTTAGTGCTATTACATTATCTGGCATCTCTGGAAAATTCCCTTACAGGGCAATACTTCAATATGATGTGCCAAATGAATAACTGATTGGGAAAGGAAGATGCTCAGAACTTCAAATACATATATATATATACATATATATATGTATGTATATATGTAATAAAGCTATGATATAAGATAAACAACTGATTGCTGATTATCCTACTTTATTACATATCTACCAGACACATGAAAATATCTCTTTGAATACACACATAAAGTATTTAATGTTTCTGCTGTGGGATGTTCTGTATGGCAAATGTGTTACTAATTAGTCAATAAATAAAACACTGATTGGCCATTGGCTAGGCAGAAAGTGTAGGCGGGACAAGGAGGAGAATAAAGCTGGGAAGTGGAAGGCTGAGTCAGAGAGACACTGTCAGCTGCCACAATGACAAACAGCATGTGAAGATGCCGGTAAGCCACGAGCCATGTGGCAAGGTATAGATTTATAGAAATGGATTAATTTAAGCTGTAAGAACAGTTAGCAAGAAGCCTGCCATGGCCATACAGTTTGTAACCTATTTAAGTCTCTGTGTTTATTTGGTCAGGTCTGAGTGGCTGTGGCACTGGTGGGTGAGAGAGATTTGTCCTGACTGTGGGCCAGGCAGAAAAACTTTAGCTACCAATGGCATCCAACGTGGTGGCAAGAGTTTCCACCTAAAACCTGAGAAAAGATTCTAAAACGGAGCTAAAAACAGTTTCTAATTGTCTCTCTCAAATGAGCCCCAGCTGCCGGTTTGAGCTACTGGTGAGTTCCTAGTGCGTGTGCTCGACCTGCAGTATGGCAGGAATGAGGCCTCTGCAAGTGGCACATTAAGCTGCACGGTGGATTTAGACTTTGCTAGTACAAAACAAAAAAAAAGAGGTTTCTGGGCTACATGCTGCTTGGATAAATCATAGACCCACAATAATTCCCAGAGCTGGCGGTAATCTACCACCACCATGTTGGGAAGCTGAGGTGGGCAGAGCCAGCAGCCACAGCTGCTGCAGGTTAAAGCAATAGATTCACAATAAGACAGATTCAGATGTAATAGTTTACAATGTGTGTAAAAGATACGTAGGCTTGAAAGAGTCAAAAGAGGTGATATATACAGTCAGTGAAACAAATACATAGTTTTAAAAAATAAAGTCTTTAAAGAGACAGTAAAATTAATATAAAAAATATAAGCCACGTAAAGATGAATATTACACAGAGAATCTGGATTGTGTTGTCTTTGGGATTCTTAACTTCAGAGAGATATTTGATTGTAAAGGAAGCTGAGTTAAACCAATATGCATATTTTAAAGATATCTTGACTTCAAAATTTGGATGTAAGGATATGTTGCTTTGGAAAGGAGACTCTGCTTTTGTTCCCACAGAAAGCCAAAGGCTATGGATTTGTTCCAGATTAAGATACATCAGGTGTGACCAGCCAAGACCCCCTGAAAGGTCTCCGATGACACCAGGGCCCAGATGATCCAACATCCAGAATGATTTGAAGGCAACTGGCTCAGACAATACAGCCTCATGGACTATTCCATAATCCTAAAATTTTCTTTGTGTCCTCATAAGATACAGTGCCCCCCTCCAGCAGGAAGTAGTAAGAGAAGCTATGCCCAAATTCCCAAATTATATGTAATTTTACTTTGTTAAGGTTAAAACCTTCCTTTTGAAAAAAAAAGGGCGGGAAGTGCTGTGGGATGTTCTGTATGGCAAATGTGTTGCTAATTAGTCAATAAATAAAACACTGATTGGCCATTGGCTAGGCAGGAAGTGTAGGCGGGACAAGGAGGAGAATAAAGCTGGGAAGTGGAAGGCTGAGTCAGAGAGACACTGCCAACCTCCATGATGACAAACAGCATGTGAAGATTCCGATAAGCCATGAGCCACGTGGCAAGGTATAAATTAATAGAAATGGATTAATTTAAGCTGTAAGAACAGTTAGCAAGAAGCCTGCCGTGGCCATACAATTTGTAACCAATATTAAGTCTCTGTGTTTACTTGGTCGGGTCTGAGGCTGTGTGACTGGCAGGTGAGAGAGATTTGTCCTGACTGTGGGCCAGGCAGGAAAACTGGAGCTACATGTCTCTAGTAGTTGTGTGTGCTGTGCTATGAGTGTTGCTGTTGCAAGCTGAGCAAAGGGCATGGCCCAGCTGGAGAACCACAATATGATGAGTGAGGGGTTGCTGTCCCTAGACTGGGAGAAGTGCTCAGTTGAGAAATGGGAGTAGGTGTGTCAGGTCCTTCCCTTGCTGGGTGGGAGGAAGTGGTCAGATGCAGAGTTCTGCTTGTTCTTGTCCTGCATTTTCTAGCATGGTGCTGCTCTTCCTGCCTGCTCCAGTGTGGATCTTCATGGTCCTGCAAAGTCTTTGCAATTGTTGAGATTGGCTGGCAGCCTCTGAATAACTTCACTCTGTTGGCTGCATCTGTGCAGAACACTGAGAGCAGGACTGTGCTTTGAAATGTCCTTGTTGATATCACTGTGAAATGCCAGCACCATGTGTGTTGTTTCTATGGAACATAGATTTCCAAACTCAAAGAGAACTGGTCCATCCCTTATCTTCCAGAAGTTCTACACTTTCAACATTTAACATTAAGATTTAAAATCCAAGTGGAATTAATTTTAGGAGCTTGTAAACAGTATTTCCTGATTAAAGTTGCACTCTAATGCTCAACTGTGATGTAGAAGAGTAAAAATGATGGTAATAGAACTGATGGTACATGGTCTTCACAGTTCTTAGTGTGGAACCAAAATAAGACCAAAATACTTTCAACCCAAAACTAAAGGCCTAAGACTGCTCCTTTTTAGCTACAGGGCATAAGTTACTGGAACAGGCCAGAAGTTACTGAAACCAGTCAGTTCAGATTCCAGAAATCAGGAAGTGTAAACGTACAGAGCCACAAAGTAGTCAGGAGGTAAAGGCTGCTGGAGTATGGAATGTCCTCTCCCTGGCCCCCTAGGCAACTGCTAGATCATAGAATGTCCCAACCCTAGTTTCCATAGGGACTGTGTAATCACCAGATGCCCCCATCTGGGGGCAGCCAATGAGAAATGGTGGCAGGCAACCACTCCCTTAGAAGTAATTTCTAGAAGTCCCTAGAAGCGAGCCAATCAGAATTGTACCCATACTAGCACCCCTAAATGATGTAACCTTGTGATTTTTCCCTTTAAAAGCTGAGCTTGCAGATAAGTGGGCACTTCCTCCAGCCTCCACTGCATTGGATCTGTTTGACAAAGTCCCTGCCTAGGCTTGTATTGCATTTGGATATCCCGAAATTAAACCTTGCTTTTGCATTCCGGCTTGCTCGTCCTTAGTGGTCTCTCTGGGGGTCACAATCTGGGCACAACACTTAGGAGACATTAATTCACAAAATAGAATTTAGGTAAGATAGGGCTGCATCACAAATACCCCAAAGATAAGTAGTATGGTAACCATGCTGATGAGAAATTACTAAGAAAAGATGTAAAAGTTTGTTCCTCAGGATTAACCAGCTACATTCCTTAACATGGGAGACAACCCTTGTTTATAACCAGTAGAAAGGCCCATCCTTCCACTAAAAACCGGGTCTCTAACATGCTGTTCAAGAGACCATTACAAGGTCACAACCAACATTAAGTCCTGGTATGCCATGGAGGTTTATTAATTCTTGAACAGGGAGTCTCCAGTCTTTTTGAAAAGCAGTTTTGAGTCAAGTTCTCCTACATTGGTTGAGGTGGACTTGAACCCTGACTGTAGCCCCACATAGCATTGCCTTTGTTATCCCCTGACTAATCACCCTAAATTCTATATTACATGTCTGCACCACCACAAGGTTCTAAAATTACCAGTTTGAGTCACATAGTGAATTGTCCACTGCACAACAAGGAAAGGAAATGTGTGTGAAAAATGGCTTCTTCAGACCAGAAGAGGAAGAAGAGTGGAAATGGCCTGCAGAGAGGTAGTGATGACTGTAGACAGGAGAACAGGCCACTGTGTACACAGCATTGGGCATTAGACTAGGCAATAGCTTGATCACAGATTGAAGTTGAGTCTAGTGAGCTGAATGGGTCTCCATTACAAAGAAGGGATGATGGAGCATGGTGAGTGACTTTCTCTATAATTTCCCTGCATGTATTAATTTCTCCCATGTGAATGAAGATGGACACTATTGTGTGGTGTACAGTTTATGGAGGATAGCTTGGACTGTTAAGTATTCAGTTTCCAAATAGCAAACTCTCCTTTGGAGATATGTGCAATCCTTACTGATACAGTGAAGTCAGCTGAGATATTTGAGATACAGGCCTTTGGCCATAATTCCATGTGTTAGCTTACAACACTCAGTTGCTACCATTTTACATGTGACAAAGTCATTCAGTCTCTTATAAATGGTATTCACTCTACCATGGGGGTGCCTACTCTGATTCAAAGTCAGTATAGCTACGTATGCTTTCAATCACTTGTGTTACTTTAAAATATCTATTATTGGTATCACTTTTAATATTCATTTTCTTTTAATGCATTACTGATAATTTTTTCTATGTTTCCCAGTTTAAGAATTTTATTCCATTTTTTCCTTAACTGGTTTGTTTATGTATTTATTTATGTCAGTTTATAGCAGTGCTTCTCATTCTTAGAGGTCATGGCTCCCTTTGGGGGATCAAATAACCCTATCACAGGACAGGTCTAAGACTGTCAGAAAGTGCACATATTTATATTATAATTCTAAGAGGAAAAAATATAGTTATGAAGTAGCAGTGAAAATAATTTTATAGTTTGGGTGTCACCACATCATGAGAAACTGTATTAAAGAGTCACAGCATTCGGAAGGTTGTGAACCCTTGGTTCAGGTCAAAATCTCTTGTAGCTCAGGCTTGCCTCACATTATGTAATTGAGAATTTGCTTTGAACACCTAATCCTGCCTCTGTCTCCCAGTGCTGGAAAGCAAGTCCTGCAACTCCTTCCAATATGAGCCTTGACTGATCTGTGGGAAAGAAAAATAGACCAGTGAATAAGTATCCTCCAACTTCTCTAGATTTTATTTTGCATATACAAATGAGGTGGAACTTGTGTAAGAATTGAGTTCACTGGCCAACTATAAAGCACATGTAGTCACAGCAGAGAGAGAGATGAGGAAGAAAGAGGGTGAAAACTTTCCTGCTGTGATAGTAGTTGACATTAGCAATGAGTAGTGAGGTTATCAATGTTACAAGATCAATAAGTGTTCTGACTGGCCATTTCATGGGTCCACAGACCAGGCAATCAAGAATCTGGATACCAAAGAACTGAAATTTTGTAAAACCAAATTAGAGTAGTTACACCATTTGAACCTAAGAAGTAGAACTGAATAGAATGGTGTGGCCCTGCCTAACATGACTGTGTTTTCCAGGTTTAAGATGTATACCCCAAGAGAAATGGTGTGAATAGTACTTGGTATCCTCTAATACAAATCCCTGGTTTCTGGAGCACATGGCCATAAAGCCTGTTTCAACTTTTTAACAAAATTATTTGGGATTATATTTACATTATTATCACAATGTCTTCCTGTTGTGCCCAGATCCTGACCCCCAGAGAGACCACCAAAGATGAGCATGCCAGAATGCAAAAGCAAGGTTTAATTCTGGATATACAAGCCTAAGGAGGGACTTCGTCCAATATAGTCAACACAGTGGAGGCTGGAGGAAGTGCCTGCCTGTCTGCAAGCTCAGTTTTTAAAGGCAAAAGCCACAAGGTTACATCATTTAGAGGTGCTAGTACGGGTACAATTCTGATTGTTTCGCTTCTAGGAGCTTTCTAGAAGTCATGGCTTAATCTTACTTTTAAGAGAGTGGTTACCCGCCACCATTCCTCATTGGCTGCCCTCAGGTAGGGACATTTCTGTGGTCAGTTACCCTGGAAACCAGGGAGAGGACAATCCATAGTCCAGCAGTCATTACCTCATGACTACGTTGTGACTCTGTACTATTACACTTCCTGGTTTCTGGAATCTAGACTGACTTGTTTCAGTAACTATTGGCCTATTCCTAGAAGGAGAAATCTTAGGCCTTAGTTTTTGGGTGAAAGCATTTTGGTCTTATTTCTAAGATGGATCATTTTGGTCTCACATTCCCTGCTTTCATACCCTCCCATAGACCCTTCATTGTGTTCTAATCCATGGTTTCTTTTTGTTTAAGAACAGTTACTGTTTGAATGTGACCTGTATTTGGTTGCAGGATTTCCCAGTTGTGAAGCAACAGTTTGGTTGCACTGGACTTTGATTATGTAATGAACAGTGCACCCATAGAAGCATGTGCCTTGGAAGAAAAACAGGAAGTGCTCTAGAGATTAGAGAATTTTACTAAAATACCAAATCTTCTGGTTAGTGTCCTATCCAATCAAGTGTGGAAGGACCCACCTGGGAGGGTTTATTTTCTCTCTGAGGCCTTTGAAATCTCCTTACCCAGTAGGGAAACTGCTAATATCCTGAAGCCCAGGTGAAGTCTCTGATGAGGGACTCTGGGGAGTGTTAGCAATTAGGAATACCAGTAGGAGGTAGCTTCCAGGTTCTTTCCAGGATTCTCCCCTTGTTCTGCTTTAGGGATCTGTAAGGAAGTCCACAAGCCCATGCTGTGGTGAGTGTAGCACGTTCAGTGCAGGTCTGTTGAGCTTTATTTTCTGCTGGGACTAGGATGAACCATGATCCAGACTGTGGTTTTGTTGGTCCATGTGTTAACCTCGGCACTAGTGCTTGTCCTCTGAGCCTTCCTGTGTATGGATTTCTTGAGTATGTAAGTATGTAGAGACTCTGCAGCCCTGCATGGGAAGATAGGATGCTTGTAATATCACTGACCAGTATGTGCCCATGGCCCAGTTTTTAGTGTGTGGTGGATAGCAATAATGCCTGCTCTGCCACCATCCTTTCTCCATGTTCTAGCAAGAGGCTGTGGATCAAAAAACAGAGACAAGAGACAGCAGGTCATTTGCCTCAGCAGAATGCCAAATGTCATTTATTGAAGGAGGAAGGAAACCTTAAATACAGTCTTACAGAACAATGGGAGAACCCCAGAAGGCAGAAGTTTCCTACTGATGTTTACAATCTTGCATCTAAGCTCTTAACACCCAATATGCAGGATACACAAACAAGGAACTTCCCTTAAGCATTGAGGAGGGTGGAAACTGGCAGGGAATTAGCATAGGGAGGACATCAAGGTCAAAGTCAGCAAGGAAGGCTGGAGAAATTTCGCAGTTGTGCATTGTGTTGTGTGGGTGGATAGGGCAGAATCCACATCTTGTGCCATAATCCATGTGACAGGAATCATTCATAACTAATAAGAAGTCTTTGTGTCATGATTTGAGAGCTGGTTGGTGGTCTAAATGAAAGCCTGCTACAGATCCACACTCACTCTTTCTCATAGAGGGTTTCTCTTCAGATATTACTATTGCATATATATTTGTATGTCTATATTCATAAATAAATATGAGCTGCTGAGTCCATTTGGTATTTTTTCTATTTATATGATTTTAGTGCAGTCCACTTTGTTTTGGATAACCAACTATATCTCATCCCTGGGAAATACAATTCTGCCTCTCAATAGTCATTAGTTTCCCATAGTTCTTGGTCTAGGGAGATGGTTCATTAGATCTCTTCAAACCTTCTATGTTACTATGTCTATTGGCCATGTTTTCTCTTCCACATGAGATCTTCTTGCAGGGCTCAGGATCTGTCTACTTTGTCAGCTTTGGCTTTGTGTTCCCAGCTCCTGTATGAATGCAGGTCTGGAGTAGGTCTCCTCTTCCTGAGCCCTGTGTTTGTAGTGGATGGGCTGCCCTGTTGTCTCTTCTGGCCTTGATCTTAGAGCAGCTCTCCAGTTTAGCTGCCAAGCACTCCCCATTCTGCTACTTACCAAAAAAACTAATGTCACCACAGGATTCCTATATCCTCTGAGTCAGGCAAAAAATAGTGTCTAGAAGGTTATTTCCAGGGAGGAGGAATGTCTGTGAGCACGTTTTCTGGGTGTGTCTGTGAGGGACTTGCCTGGGGGATGCATCTGGAGATTGCAGTGAGGAGAGAACTAGAGGAATTTCTGTTGAGATCGTCTCAGGGATAAGATATGTTTAGTAGGTGATTTGTGGGCTTGGCCCAGGGAAATAGGAATGCAGGGCTGTAAAAGTTCACAGGCCATGTGCACCAACACTGCTCTTCTCTTGCCTATCTCAAATATCTATGGAACTGAAGGAGGTGTTCATGGAGTGTCATGTGGCCTGATAATTTGAAGTCCTGGAAACCACGGAACCTGAATCTAGCTGGACAAGCATCCAACCTAGGCTGATGATGAAACCAAGAGATGTGAAGTTCCCTATTGTGCTGTTGTAGTTGCTAGGAGTAGCTGGGTGCTGGGAACAATGCAAGAATTACTTGCCATGGTCATAGAGGGGAGAACCTGATGCAGGAAAAGTGAGACAGAAATCCATCTACATTTTTAAAGCATCTTCCTGCCACCAGGTTGTCTTCTGATTCTTTAGTCTATAAGCCAATCTCCAGAGCCTTGTTTGAGTCCATATGCCTTCCAAATACTTCTTGATTGCTCAGCTGCCATACTTAGCTTTCCAGGAGCCTCCATTGTCTCAGAGACTTCAGATACTGCTAGAGTCTTGGATGTTCCTAGGACAGCATGGGTGATCCCCATTGGTGAGCTCCTTGGTAAAACTGGAAATGTTATAAGGCAAATAATCTCATTACTGTTGTTTTGTAATCAGTGTGTTAAAGCCTTTGCATATTATAGTAATATTCAAAGGTATAAAAGAACACATACTGGGGAAAAACCCTATGAATGTAATCAGTGTGCAACACTGTACTCTTCAAAAGCATGAAAGAACACATTCAGGAGAGAAACCCTATGAATGTAATCAGTGTGTTAAAGCCTTTGCACAACATAATACTCTTCAAAAGCATGAAAGAACACATACTGGAGAGAAACCCTATGAATGTAATCAGTGTGCTAAAGCCTTTGCACAATACAGTACTCTTCAAAAGCATGAAAGAACACATACTGGTGCAAAACCCTATGAATGTAATCAGTGTGATAAAGCCTTTGCAAAACACAGTACACTTTAAGTACATGAAAGAACCCAGTCTGGAGAGAAACTCTATGAAAGTAATTAATTTGGTAAAGCCTTTGCAAAACATTGTCAGCTACAAATGCATTTAAGAACACATACTGGAGAGAAACCTTATGAATGTAATCAATGTAGTAAAGCCTTTGCATATCACCAAACTCTTCAAATGCATTAAAGAACACATACTGGACAGAAACTCTGTGAATGTAATCAGTGTGGGAAAGCCTTTGCACAACATGCTCATCTTCAAAGTCATAAAAGAACACATAGAGGAGAGAAACCATATGAATGTAAGGAATGTGGTAAAGCCTTTGTACGATTCAGTAGTCTTCAAAGGCACACAAGATCCCATACTGGTGAGAAACCCTATGAATGTAATCAGTGTGGTTAAGCCTTTGCACAACACACTAATCTTCAAGTACATAAAAGAAGACATACAGGAGAGAACCCCTATGAATGTAATCAATGTGTTAAAGCCTTTGCACATCACCAAACTCTTCAAATGCATAAAAGAACACATACTGCAGATAAACTCTATGAATGTAATCAATGTGTTAAGGCCTATGCTCATCACAGTACTCTTCAAATACATACAAGAAGACATGCTGGAGCAAAATCCTATGACCATTATTAACATGGTAAAGCTTTTTGTCATCACAGTCATCTTCAAATGCATGAAAGATCACATACTAGAGAGAAACCCCATGAATTTAACCAATGTGGTAAGGTCTTTTCACACACAGTACTCTTCAAATGCATGAAACAACACCTATTGGAGAGAAACCTTATGAATGTAATCTGTGTGATAAAGTCTTTGTATATATCAGTAGCCTTTGAAATCATTAGAAAAAGTCATACTGCAGAGAAACCCTAAAAATATAGTCAGTGTCATACAGTTTTTTTCTTTATACACAAATAAACCTTTTTCTGTGCAGTCAATCTCTTAAAGCCTTTGCATATTACAATAGTGTTTGAGTACCTGCAAAAAGTACTGAGGGCTTATTATTATAAAGTATTTGGCATGATCCTTGTCCAAAAGACTTGCATTCATTTACTCAACGGTGTTCATTCTGTAAAGAACAATTTGACAGTATCAGCAATCTGTTCATGCATCATGATGTCCATTTTTACAGTGTTTGCCCCTGCAAAACCATGGAATAAATGAATTTATTAGTTTATAAAGCCCTCTGTGTAGGATAAAAAATCAGCCAAAGAAACATATCTGGAAACTAAAACCAGAGCCAGTGAAAAACATTCAATTTGGCACTGAAACCAGAGCCAAAGAAATACATTCTACCTCTGACCAACTGACAACAACATCAACCAATCCATGACCAGAGAATCCAACCAATCACTGTGAATGAAACCCTCCCAATCTCGGAGCATGAACTTGAAATCCAACCAATACCTATCCTCAAAATATTTTCACTGGAAATCTCCAACACTATGAAGCCCCGTAGAAGCCCTGTGTCTGTTCAGCTGGCAGCTGCTTTTTTCACACTGACACAGGCAGCCACTATTCTGGATTCCTCTCCCTATATAAATCTCTTGATTTAGATTTGGGTGAAGATCTTCTTTTGCCAGAGCAGAGCAGAATCTCTGCTGGGAAACTTCCTAGTGGAGTGGAACAGAGAAATAATGGACACCTCTGCAGAAAAATTCTCTTCAGGGAGTGGAGCAGAGCAGCAAAGGACAGATCTGCTGGAAATCTGTCTTAGCTGAGTGCAGCACAGCTAATCTGTAATTGCTCATTTTTAGAGAGGAGCAGGTTTGCCACATCCTTCAAGTAAACTATCCCACACTGGGACAAGCTTTCAGGACTAGCCTAACTTTCTAACAAGTCAGTATTCCTGTCTCTTCACAGCTTTAGGTATCCAGCTTCTTTGCACAGCTTTTTTTTGAGAGCTGTAAGTATCCTGGAAACCTTTCCTGCACAGCTTCAGGTAAAGCCTGACACTCCAACAGCCAGGATATCTTTTTCCTTTCAATTGTATATATCCAGGATACCGTCTACTCCCAACTACCGGTGTAGCCTAACTTTTGATACTCAGGGAACTTTTCCTTCCAGAGCTAAACACTTCCACCATGAATTTAAATAATAATGTAGTATTTTTAGATTTTATACTCCTCTTTAATTACATGAAATAACTAATTCAGGTGTCAAACTTTATGGATTTGTATTAGTTCCTTTTCTGTTCTTGTTATGTAATGTCTATGTCAACTTATGAGTTTTTTTGGCCCCAGGGTCAGCATGTAAGTGGCACGGCATCAATTGTCAGACATGGCAGATAAATCGAGAGCTCACAGCCTTAGATTGAATCATGAAGCAGAGAGTGGAAACTGAAAATGATGTGTGGATGTAAATTATCAAATCCTACCGCCGATGACATATTTCCTCAGCAGAATAGCATTTCCCAAACCTTCACAAATGATACCACCAACTGAAAAGGATTTCTTTGAATTCAAGTGTACATGCTTGATTTCTGTTATATGAACCAATTCACAATGAAGAAAATCTTTGTAAACCTTTGTCTCAATATCTGTGCTACAGCAATGCATGCTTACAAATGAAAAAATTTCATCAATGAAAAATTTGTTTTTAAAGAGTTGTTTTAATTTTAATTATGTGATGTCAGTACATGTTTTTTGGGGATATATGAATTTGAATACTAGTTTCTAAAAATGTTAGGCTTTTGGATCTTCTTGTAGCAAGAACTGAAGGAAGTTGTCAAAATCAGGTCTTATTTCTAGAAATAAACTTTCCTTAACTGCCCAACCATGTCTCTAGTTGTGAAAATATTTTAAAGCCTATTTATAACACATTAAAGTCAGGAAATAGGGACAAACTTATACAAGAGAAAAAAATTATTCATGTAAACAACTTGGTACAGATTTTAGAAATCACAGTTGTCTTCAGCTTAAAAAAAATCTTACATCATTTTCTTTGCAGTATAGCCTTGAAGGAAGTAAATTAGTTACTATGTTTAGTCAAGACTGATAGGGGAGATCAATGCATTTTCATTTCTATTTTGAAACATTTGAGGTAGATAGCAAGGTGCAGTATATGTGGAGCAAATTCATTTAGTTAAATTTGTTTTTGTGGTCTTTATATTTCTTCTGTGGCTTTTGATCATCTTCCTTTGAGTTTTTACTTAGTAATATGTATTTTTATGCTATAATACATAGAATGGGAAACCCATCATCTTACTAGTCTATTGTTTATTTAAATATCAGGCAGTGTAGGATCATACTTTCTGAGTAAGAGTGTCTGTAAAAAAGGTGGTGGGTTGTGGTGTTTGGTTTTGATTTCATGTATTCACAAATTCCCTTGAGATTTTGTTGTTTATGTTAAGCCTGGCATGGATTTCAGGAATGCTTCAAGGATACATTTGAACTCATGATCCTCATGTGTCTAATTCCAGAGTACAACACCAAGAGTACATAATCTATGCCCAATGTGTGCTGTTTTGTCAACCCAACAATGTTAATTTTAAAATGCTTAATAGAAAAGAATACAAGAAACATTAAACACTTTATATGTGCATTCAAAGTGGTATTTTCACGTGTCTGGTAGAAATGTAATAAAGTAGGATAATCAGCAGTCAATTGTGTTTCTTATATCATAGCTTGACGATTTCTTTCTGTATATATAATTTGAAGTTCCATGCATCTTCCTTTCCCCATCACTTATCTATTTGGCACTTCACATTGAAGTATTGCCCTGTAAGGGAATTATCCCAAGATGGCAGATAATGTAATGACACTAAGATTTTTCTTTTTATTATTAAGATATTTCTCTTCATTTTACATACCAACCACAGATATTCATGTCCTCCCTTCTCCCACCTCCCAGCCTTCAATCCAATCCACCACCCCAATCCCACCTCCTCCAAGGCAAGGTCTCCCATGGGGAGTCAGCAGAGCCTGGTACATTCAGTTGAGACAGGTCCAAGCCCCTTCTGCCTGCACCAAGGTTGCACAAAGTGTCTCACTGTAGGCACTAGGCTCCAAAATGCCAGCTTATGCACTAAGAACAGGTCCCAATCCCACTGCCTGAGAGCCCCCTAAACAATTCAAGCTAATCAACTGTCTCAATTATCCAGAGGGCCTAGTCCAGTACCATGGGGGCTCCTTAGCTATTGGTCCCAAGTTCATGTTTTACACAAGTTTGTCTAGTTTTCTCTGTACTTTTTCCCAGCATGGTCTCAATGTCCCTTGCTCATAGAATTCCTCTTCTCTCTCATCAATTGGACATGTGGAGCTTTTCCTGGCACCTGGCAGTCCATCTGTGCTTCTGCTTCCATGAGTCACTTGATGAAGTTTCTATGATGATTGTTAGCATATTTAACCATCCAAACACTGAGTAGGCCACCTCAGGCACCCTCTTGACTATTGCCAGTACTCTAAGGTGAGGTCATCCTTGTGGGTTCCTGAGAACTTTCCTTGCACCCTGTTTCTCCTTATTCCCATGATGTCTTCATGTATCATAGTATCTCTTTCCTTGCTCTCCCAATCTGTCTGTGTTTCAGCTTGACAATCCCATTCCCCTCTATTCTCATTCACCACTCCTTGCCCTCCATTACCCCCCTCACTACCAGTTTGCTCATGTAGATCTCATCTATTTCTTCTTTGGTGGACTATCTATGTGTCTCTCTTAGGGTACTCATTTTTAGCTAGCTTCTCTGGAGCTGTGGGTTGTAGTCTGGTTATCCTTTGCTTTACATCATATATGGAGACATGAGATCCTTCCTCTTTACCAAACTAAGTCTAGGAATCCCTTTTGTTGCTGACAAATCTTCTTTATTCATGAGGGCAAGCTGTAAGGTATAAAAGGGAGCTTGTTATGTATTTCAAATCTCTGAGTATCTGATTTCTACATTTTGAGCCAAGAGTCTCACCTGTTCTCTCAAAAGAATAAATAATTACCCTGAGAAGGGTAGATTTGTCTCTGTTCTGATCACTGGACTATAACCTGCTATAACTTCAGCTACTCTTGAACCATGTGGTTTTATGTGGCTTTCACCAAAACCCAATTTTGTTCCTATTTTAAACTTGGATAATGCTAACAGTAGAAATGGCATCCTATACCTACTACAGGCAAAAATCACTCTGTGATGTCTTCAGAATCTTTTGAATACTGACTTCTTCTCTAGAGTATATAGAATGTTTTCTTCCTTGCCAATTCATGGGTTCTCTGAATTCAAACCCTATCTTAGATTATAAGTAGGCCTTATTATGCTTCCCATTATTGTACCTGCGATCATACAGTATCTTAAATAGACAATATCAATATGTATGGAAGAGCGTGGAAGAAAGATTTTTAAACTTTGACCTTGAACAATCTGCATGAGATTTTTAACATGTTAGTGTGTAATGTTATCCAAGTTAAAAATGAGTCAATGACTTCAAGGTGAATGTTTGCTAGTAAGTCACAAAGGCAAAAGAAACTGGAAAAAAGGAAGTTTTTCTTATTTCAAAGGTTTGAAATAACATTCCATTACAGCATGGAAGTCTCCTGATAGTGTTCACACAGAGAAAAGACACTGCATTCTGCTCATTGATACTACAAATCCACTACCCAAAGAGATGCCTGCAAGCAAAGCAAGGTACAATTTTTTACCATCTCCTATTAATTATGTATATGTGGTTCACTTATAGTAATTTTTTCTGACATGAGCTTGGTCTGTGAAGTAAATCATCAGCTCTTGTAAAGAAGGACATTACATAGAAGAAAAATGAAAGAAAGGAAGGAAGAATGAAAGAATAAATGATGGAAGGAAGAACACAAGTAAAGAAGAAAGAAAAATATGTAAAGGAAAATAAAATGTATATGACTATAGTGCATAATAATAAAAGATAAAGGATGAAAGGTGGATGAGGGAAAGTAGGTAGGAAAGAAGAATCAAGGAAGGAGAAAGGAAAGGAAGCTAGAACAGATAACTGAGAAGATAATATTTATGATATTAGAAATGTATATGCTTATAAATGATTTAGAGTTTGTAAAAAAATGACTGATAAAAGAATCCTTTAATGTGTAAACAAAGGAATATATGTGGTATTGTTCACACGTAGGAAGAGTATTTTAATATAGTATAATGCAATCTAAAAAAAGAACAATATCAGTTAACATATTGTCCTATTCCATTGGGAAGAAAATTTCTCCCATGCCCAACATCCCTAAGTTTCTGCTAGATTATTATGTAGGACTGTGGCCTCCTGGTTTTTTTTCTCATGCAAATTGGCATAGCAATTGCCAGTTTGTTGGATTATTTAGCTCCTGTTTGGGTATTCATATTGTTAAATTTTTATCAAATGCATAGAACAATAAACATAAATGGGATGTTTGTGAGACCACAAATCAAGAGGAAATAACATAATCATATTATAACCTCAATAGTAAATAAAAACAAACACTAGGAGGAATACCAGTATTCCTTCAACTTTATGGGAAGAGAGAACAACAATCTCGGTATGTTGGGTTCTCTGGAAATGTGGAATGGTGTAGCAATAATGCACATGCTACCACCACCCATTCACCATGTCTGAGTGAGGGGCTGTGGATCAAAAAACAGACACAAAGACAGCAGGTCATTTGCCTGAGGAGAATGCCAAATGCCCTTTATTGAAAGAGGGAGGAAACCTTAAATACAGGCTTACAGCACAATGGGAGAACCCCAGAGGCAGAAGTTCCCTACTGATGTTTACAATCTTGCATCTAAGCTGTTAATGCCCAATATGCAGGACACACATCAAGGAACTTCCCTTAAGCATTCAGGAGGGTGGAACCCAGCAGGGAATTAGCATAGGGAGGACATCTGGTCAAGGTCTGCAGGCAGGCAATGGCTTTACACAATATGAGAGGACACCAGGGCCCTACAGAGTGGTTTAGTTTAAAGACCCAAAGAACAGCTAGGGACACTGAGTGTGGCTCTGTAGAATTTGTATCTCCCTTTTCAATCAAGTGTGAAGAAAGAAAGCCCAGGCAACTTTCCTTCTTAACTAAGCACCATGTGTACACTCCTGGGGTGAGCACTCCTGGGGTGATAATTTTTGTTTCCCTGCTAAATACAACAACTTTTGTAACTGTAAGACTGTTTTTCTCTTTCTGTTTGGTCAAGAATTCAAGAGCCCTGCATGCTTTGGGAATGTACACTGTCCACCAGGTCCACAGATCTTAAATCACCTTGGATGTCTTGGAGAATGCAGACTCCATTACTTGCAATCTCTCACATGAAACCAAAGGGGAAAAAAAAACTGAGTGTATTACTAAAACAAATCGGTTTCAGAATAGAATTTCCATAGAATTAACATAGGTTTACTCACTTGATTCCAAGACCAGAGTCACTCTTCTAGTGTCATTGGCACCTCCACAATTTACAGTAACTATAAATATTGAAAAATTAATGTAACCCCATTATTAGCAGTAAGAGGGTCCAGAAACATCAGAATAAATATTATCAGCATTGGTCTAGAGCCAGAGACTGAGACTTCTCAATAAGTAACAATAACATCCTAGCTTGCACAGTGTGGCAGGAACCTCACCTATCTTCAGACCCCAAGTTCAAAAGTGACACACAATGCCTTCAAATTTCATAGGTGGTACTGTCCCCATTCATCTAGGGTTTTAGAGTGTATCAGATAGGTTAAGTTAGGCATCTGTCTCAGAGAAAAGCAACTCCTACTTCTACGTCAATCTAGTATAAGAAATGGCTTAAAACCTGGCAGAAAGAAGGTAAAAATAGAATAACTGTTACCCTGGAAAATAACTCTGAGGCTTTTATTTCTTATTCCATAGTTTACTTCTTAGTTAATGGGACATCTACCCAGAAAAGGCTCTGAACATCTATTGCTCAGGCAGTATTCAGTGTGATTAGTAATAGTGCCAGGGGCAAGGTTAATGTCCAAGGCTTTGGCCATGGACTGCTTGAAATCACCTCCCACTTTGTGCACAATAAAGGTTTTATGGTCCACTTAATTTGGATAATAATGTGTCGTAAGAAAACACTGCATTTCAGCTGCTCCCTGCTTGTTGGTCTCATGACATGGGCAGAGAGAATCCCACTTGGGTTGTCAGGCAATAATATTGATCTCACAGTCTGTCACAATAGCCACATGGCAAATCAATCCCACCCAATCATGACCTCACTTTATGTCCTCATTTTTCTACTCCTGAAAACACAAGTCTCTCTGTGAGTTATAAGTATTTTTCCTTCTACCTTTAATATGGCTGTAGTAAACCAAGCATTATTGAAGGCATCATTTTTTATCCCAGTAGATTGTTGAACATTAAGACATGGTCCATATAATCTACTTCTCATATCAGGAAAATGGAAACAACCCCATTCTTGTGTCCATTATTTACTCAGGCCCTTGTTACTTTACCTCTTTTTAATGTTATTTTTTTCTGCCTGAGGCTGTATGTCTATTATGAATAAATTAAGTTTTTAAGAATCACTGATAATTTCAATAATTTGTCACATGAGGTTACTGGTAATTAAAAGAGAAACCTTTAGGGTAAGTTTTACTATTACATCAGTCATTCAAATACAATCAATAGTTTGGGTAACTTATAATGTCATTGTGCCACAAATAAATTATGCAGTACTATCAAAAGGCTTTACAGAATATGGACACAACTACAATTTTACAAGCTTGGATAAGGTAGCTAAAATTATCTAACATCCTTCTGTTTTGCCTATCATAGCCTACAATGATGTCATTTTCTCCTTGGGTGAAATTGAGTAGTGTTATCTTTAAAACTCTATTTATTAAAAAATTGTTGTATTGAATAATATAAAATAAAACTTACATTCAGAATGTATTCATCTTTGGTGCATTTAAGGTAGCTACCTTAAATGTCTTTAGCTAAAGACAAAGATTGCAATGAATCCTATGAATGTATCCTATAAAAACAGACAAAAATAATAAGGTAGAAGAAAGCATTCCCATAACCAAAGCAAGAAGAAGAGAACTGGGAAGGTTGAGTATAAATTTTTTTTAAGAGAGTCCAAATACATCATTAGACTAAAAATATTTAAGTAAAAGCTATCTTGAAAAATTAAAACATATAGTAAAGGAGATATAATAAAATGACAGTAATTATTTTACAACTTAAGATAATTCTGACGTTTAAGTGTCTTACATTCCAATTAGAAGAAATAGCCTGACAGAATAGACTACATAAATAAAAGAGAGCTGTTATTGGAGGTTATTGCTCTTTTGATGGACCTCCATCCAGCTCCCAAGTAAATCATACACAGAGGCTTATTCTTACTTATGAGTGCCCAAGCTTAGTTTGGCTTAATTTCCAGCTAGCTTTTCTTAAATTAACCCTTTTATCTTTTACCTCTGGCTTTTCTTATTCTCTAAATTCTGTAAATCTTACTCTTACTCTGTGGCTTGCTGTGTAGCAGGGTGGCTGGCTCCTGGAGCCCTCCTCATTCTCTGACTCCTTGATTTTAGAGGTCTCCACCCAGTTTTCTCCTTCTATATATACTCTAAGCCTGCCAGCCCACCTATCCTTTGTACTTTCTTGCCTTCAGCCAGTTCTTTATTAAATCATCAGGTGTTTTACACAGGCACAGTAATATAGCTTCACAAAGTGAAACAAATTCAACATAAACAAAAGCAGTACACCATAAATAATATTCTACTACATAGAGTGATTTGGTACCTGCAACAAATGAATTTCAGTGCCAAAGAATTAGGCAGAAAATCACATGTGCAAACAAACAAGTATAACTACACTGATAGTCCACAGTGTATACTTTAAAGTTAAATTAGTGAATGAGAAAATGAAGGTCACTACATATTGATAAAGTGAGAAATTCAACAAGAGTCCATAAACACACGTTCTTGTGACATTGATGTTCCCAATTTTATAAAGCACACACTACTAAATATGAGATAACAGATAGAACTCAACATTATTTTGGGTGATTTTAATACATGATTATATCAGTTATCAAGACAAAAGCAAAGCAATGAACAACCGATACACAAATAAATGGACGGATTTAACATTTACATTACTTTCATGGAACAGTAGCAGAATTAATTTTTATCAGCAGTCTGAGGAATTACTTTTCAAAATGTTTTTATGTGAAGCAAATCTTCTCAAAAACAAGGTAATTGAAATAACTTTCATTTTTATAAGATCACAGTATAAAAAATACAAAATAAAACAAAAATAAACTATAGAAAATATACAAATACATGGAGGCTAGAAAATAAAACACTGAATAATCAGTGAGATGCTAAAGAAATTGGGAGTAGGTTCCAAAGTTCTTAGACACAAATGGTGGTAGGAATAGAGCATAACATTCTTGAAATGTACAAAAATAACAGAACATTGGATTCTACAAACAAAAGGTGATGCAAGAGGGAAGTTGAAGTCTATTGGTACAAAGGTAAACATTTAAAAAATTCGGGACTAGTAGATGGTTTAGCAAGTAAAGGTACATGACAACAAGTCTGAATTCAATTTCTGGGAAACATGGTATAACAAAGGCATTTTTTAGTAAACTTTTCCCATCCACCATCCACTATAAGAGTAAGAGCTAGACAATAACAGGCCTGAGCTAATGGCCAAGCAGTTTAAATAATGTAAGAGTCTATGTGTTTATTTTATAAGTGGGCTCTGAGACTGGTGGGACTTGGTGGTGGGAGCTGGAGAGAAATTCTCCAGCAACAAATGGCGTCCAACGTGGTGGCAAGAGTTTCCACATAAAAACTTAGAAAAAAGATTCTAAAACGGAACTAAAAACAGCTTCCTAATTGTCTCTCTCAAATGAGCGGCAGCTGCCGGTTTGAGCTACTGGCGGGTTCCTAGCGTGCACTCTCGACCTGCAGTATGGTGGGAATGAGGCCTCTGCAAGTAGCACATTAAACTGTGTGGTGGATTTAGCCTTTGCTAGTACAAAACAAAAAAAAGAAGTTTCTGGGCTACACGCTACTTTGGTAAAAGTGTAGACCCACTATTTCTGAGAGTTACGGCTCCCAGAGCTGGCGGAAAGCGGACCACTGCCATGTTGGGAAGCTGAAGTGGGCGGAGCCAGCAGCCACTGCGCCGTTTCAGGCTTAGAAGGCTGCAGTTTAAAAGCAATAGGCTCAAGCTAATATAAAAAAATAAGCCACGTAAAGATGACTACCACACAGAGAATCTGGATTATGTTCTCTTTGATATTCGTAACTGCAGAAAAACATTTGATTGTAAAAGCTGTTGAGTTATGCCAAAATGTATATTTTAAAGGTACCTTGACTTCAAAATTTGGATATAAGGATATGTTGCTTTGGAAAAGAGTCTCTGCTCTTGTTTCCACAGAAAGCCAGAGACTATGGATTTGTTCCAGATTAAGATACATCAGGTTTGACCAGCCAAGACCCCCTGAAAGGTCTCCAATGACACCATGGCCCAGATGATTCAACATCCAGAATGGTTTCAAGTCAACTGGCTCCGATATACAGCCTCACGGACTACTCCATGATCCTAAAATTTTCTTTCTGTCTCCAGAAGATACAGCGCCCCCCTCCAGCAGGAAGTAGTAAGAGAAGCTACGCCCAAATTCCCAAATATACCAAGCTGGCTTTAGAGATGGAATTGGCTCACTCCCCCTCTAAACCCAGACATATTGCTCAAAAAAAAAAAAATGGTTAAGAGATTCTTGTGTCCCAAATCAGAAGAGCCCTCTGGTGTGGGACAGAGAAAAAACAATATTTTTATTTAAATCAGGTTCATTATAAATACAATCTCTTTCTAAAACAAAAAGGGGGATAGTTTAGATATGATAGGATGAAAGGGTAGATTAATGAACCTACTTTTAAAGAGTAACAACTTGTTTAAAATGTTTTACATTGCTATAGATTTTAGTTTATTGATACAAATTTAAACTTAATTTTGTTATACTGTATATATATTTCTATTCTTGTTTGAGGTATTATGTTTATGTAACTCATTTAAAATTGTAATGGATAATTAAAAAATAGATTAATAGTTAGTCATCTATGATAATATTTGTAGCCATGTTAGTTAAGTCTTCTAGGTATACATAGATATATTTCAGATAGATAGGTAGTCTTCAAACACTTCAAAGACCTACAGAATATGGCATTTAAAATGTTTTAAAAGTTTAGACTTTTTGGACAGTGAGACATGTCTGCTCCTGACAGCACCGATTTACTTCAGAGAGGAGGATGGGCATCGAAGACACTCCATATGGAGTTTATCTTCACATTGACAAAAATAGCCATTTGGGCAAGAAACTGTTCTTGCCTGGACTGCTTGATCAACTGGACATGCAGGACCCATAAAAAGGTGACCACTGAACTTTGCTTGACAAAATGGTCCTTCAGGTTCTTGCTTTGCAGAGGAAACTGCCAGACATTCTACAGGACACAGAGAAAAGTAAATAAGAGACTCTAGGCCTGTGGGCTGAAGACAGATGCCTCAATTTTACAAGAGAACTTTGAATGACTGTCCAGGCTGCCAGCTGTCTCTGTCTACCCTACAAGACTCCCGAAAGTTGCTTGCATCCTTCTCCCATTTCTCAGGTAGTGTTATATCCTTCTGAGGTCTTTGATGTGGTTAAAGACTAGATACTTACAATTTTCCTTAGTTATGATAAAAGATAAGTTAGATATAAAACCTTAAACTCACAAATATAAGATAGATAGGATCTCTTCTTTAATATTGTAACTGTAATTCTTGCTTGATAATTGTTTTGTTATATGTAATTTTACTATGTTAAAGTTAAAACCTTCCTTTTTAAGAAAAGAAAAGGGGAAGTGCTATGGGATGGTCTGTATGTCAAGTGTGTTGCTGATTGGTCAGTAAATAAATCACTGATTGGCCATTGGCTAGGCAGGAAGTATAGGCGGGACAAGGAAAAGAATTCTGGGAAGTGGAAGGCTGAGAGAGAGACACTGCGAGCCGCCATCAGGACAAGGAAGATGTAAGGTACCAGTAAGCCATGAGCCATGTGGCAAAGTAAAGATTAATAGAAATGGGCTAAATATAAGAGTAAGAGCTAGACAATAACAGGCCTGAGCTAATGGCCAAGCAGTTTAAATAATGTAAGAGTCTATGTGTTTATTTTATAAGTGGGCTCTGAGACTGGCGGGACTTGGTGGTGGGAGCTGGAGAGAAATTCTCCAGCAACAATCCACATGTGAGTTACAGTGTGTACACAGCTGAGTGAATGCTATGTCTGTGAGTTTATCCACAAACAACTGTGTGCTGAAAACATAAAAATGAAATGTCATTAGTCAGCAAGAAACAGCAAAGATCAGAACTCATGTAAATTGGTTCTGAATCTTAACTCATAATGTACAAGAGCATACTCAGCCAATACTAATAAAATCAAACCTGAACAAACCATACAAAAGAACCAATGAAACACACAGTTCTATAAAAGGATCACCATGTATGACACACTCCTGTAGTAAGAATGACACCACTTCAAGTTAAGAGAACACGCAAATGGAAAGAATATGGAACCCCACTATTAACTGGGACAGGGTCCAGAAGCTTCAGAAACAAAAATTACTGATTCTGGGTCAGGGGCAGAGCTCAAGATCTCTCAGCATGGCACAGCTACATACTGACCTGGAGAGTAGTACAATCCCTCAGCTATGACATGGGCATCACGTTCAAAAGTGACAATTCATTCAGTCTTTCCCTAGTGTTATTGACACTGTGGTTCCAACATTTGGGAGAGTATCAGATAGGGGATTTGTTCAACTACTATGGGAGAGGACAAAAGAAAAGAGAACAGAACACACAGTAAACACTTTTGCCCAACTCCCACTGAGGTCTCTATGAGTGTGAATCAACAGCTTGTCAAAGTGAAGAGACCAACTTGGCATGCAGAGAATGGGAGGAAGAAGGCCATATGCCACCCAATGAGGTGACAAAGACCGTTGCAGGGGGCTCTCCTACTTGCTATCCCCACCTTGACCATACATTAAACCTGAAAAGCAAATGTGCACAAAGCAAATGGTGCTGGACTTTGAACTTACTCTCTCAAAGCAGTTCATAGCACCTCTCTCCTCATAATGACATGAAGGTGTGTGATGTGTGACTGAATCCACCTCCATCATTGGACTGCAGCTTCAGTCAGAGAAGCAGGGATTGATTGCCAAATGATTCTCACAAAAGCCTCACTTCCCAGAACTACTGGGGCATGGACAAAAAAATAAACAGTTGACTGTCATGAAAGTGGTGATGGGGTTGAATGTGTGTGTGGGGGGGGAATGTGTATGAGTAAAGTGATGAATTAAACACAAGTGGGTTGAATGTTAAACAGGCTAATGTTACAGGAGGAAATGGTGCTGGACCTAATCTTGACCCAGCTGATTGTTCTTACCTGCTCTTTCTGTGTCTGGGAGGTCTCTGACATTTTCCTCATGGCCAATGATAGAGGAAAGGGAATTCCAGAAAGAATCATACTATTTCTGAAAACTCCAACAACAAAAGAAATCCAAGAACCTATAGTAAGAAAACAGATTCCCCATCTACCCTTCTCTGACCATGGAAATGGGGAAACATCAGCAAGCAGAGGACAAATCCTGTCTCAGTGAGGGTAGGAGACACGAGTGGTGTAGCAGTTCTATTGCAATAGACGCCAGCCCAAGACCATACATGATACCCATCTCATGTTACAAACTAGACTTCTAAGTGTCATGACTCATTTGGTGATAGAATTACTCTTTTAAAGGGCAGGCATCTCAGATACTCTGCATAACAGATATTTACATTATGATTAATCACAGTAGTGATTACAGTTATGACATAGCAAGAAAAATAATTTTATGGTGAAATGTCAAAACATGAGGAATTGTACTTCAATGTTCATGCCATTAGGAAGGTTAAAAATAGTTCTGGAGGCTATTAAGTATGACAATATGGGGTTGTGAGTAGCTAACAGTCTCTTTCACTATTGGCAATGCTGAGAATGAGAAGCGTAAGACAAAGCACTACTTGCTAAGGAAGCTTGCTAAGAGGCAGAAAGGCTGGAGCCAGAGCTTCAGACTCTGCAGTACAGCAGCAAGGAAAGCCAGAGATGGCCATTGCACAATGTTGTGGTCCCCTAAACAACAGGCACTTAATGGAAGACTGACTCCTCAGCCAGACCATTTAATTTCTCTGAGGCCTTGGTGTTCTCATTCTTTAAGCTCTGTGTGTGTGACATGACCTGCTCATGCCCCATCTTGAGCTTTTCATAGAAAGGATTTGGCAGGTAGTAGGTCCTGGACCTAGAGGTAATGAACTCCATGAACATAGTCGTCAAGTATCACAGGAATTCAGGGTGTGTTCTAGACTACTGGATGTCATGGGATGCCACATCCTGTCTCCTAAGTAATGGGAACTTCTGGTATTTATTAAACTTGGTATTGTAGAGACAAGGGGCTGGCTAAAGAAACCCACCCTGACCCTGGAGACCAGAACTAGGGAGGAAAGAATCAGATCAGGGCAGAAAGAAACACAGTTTGGCTCAGTCAGATCAGAGCTGTCTCTACCCCTGGCCAACTGACTTGTGAAATCAACCAATCACAGAGCAGAACAGTAGAACCCTGGGCCCCAAGTCAACCAGAGGTTGACTGCACCCCCAAAACATTCAGTGTAGACCGCCCTGCCTGGTCAGTTTTTTTTAAAAAAAAAGACTGTTCTGTCTGCCCTGGTAGAGGCAGCTACCCTCCTGGACTCCTCCTTCCCAAATAAATCACTTTCTCAAAAGAATTTTGGGTGTGATGATCTTCATTCACTGGCATAGAGAAGATCCTTGTTGAGATGTCCTCCAGTGGACAGAGCAAGAGGGAGCTGAAAGAGCAGAGCAAGGAGGAGCTGAACAGAAGTTCTTTGCTGAGACATCCCTCAGTGGACAGAGCCATAAAGAGCTAAAAAGTAACACTTTTCTCCAGAGCCAGAGTACATTGCTACATTTCTGCAGGGTTTTTCCTTTTTTGCAGAGTGAAGCAAAAGAAAGCCACAGCATAGGCAAGAGAAGCAGAGCTCTGCTAGAAGCCCCCTTACGAGGGGACTGAGCAAAGCTCAGCTGTAGCAGTTCTCCATGAGAAGAGCAGGATTTTTGTATCCTGCAGGGAGATCATCCCCCATCAGTTCCAGGCCTGAATTTCCCAAGAAGTCAGAAAATTGTCCCGTTCAGGTTTGGGCTGCTTCTTTGCAGTTCCAGCTGTCAGAGCTGTGCACAACAGCTCCAGGTCTCTGGGACACCTTCAGGGCAGAGCTATTGTGAGCAGCTTGAGGTGTCCAGGATACCTCACCCTCCAGGGCTAAACTGTCCCTTGCAGTTTCAGCCATCAGAGCAGTGCTAAAGAACTTCAGGTGTCCAGGACACCTTCAGGGCAGAGCTGCTGTTCTGAGCAGCTCAAGATGTGTGGGATACCTCGTCCTCCAGGGCTGAACTGTCTCCTTGCATTTCCAGCCATCAGAGCTGTCCTAAGCAGATCAAGGTGTTGCCTGACTCCCTAGGTAGTCAGGACACCTTTCCCCAGAGTTGTTGCAACAAATTTACTTATATTGTTGGTACCCAAACCCGGGACCAACCCACAGATTTTAAAACAATTTACTTACACCTATGCTGACCCTACACCGGGAGAGGCAGGCTTTTTAGATGATGGGAGGTGGAGTTGCATGAACTCTCTCAAGAGGCTTGCCGAAATAGCTGTCTAAGAATTTCCCTGGTGTCTACTCCACAGGTGTGTACCCTCCAGAGTCTGTGAAGATGTTTCTCCTGTCTTCAAAAACAAATTGTCTATGGTGGGACCTGTCACAATGGAGACCAAAATAACATCATGAACAGTTTTGAGGATGGGACTCAACATCATGACAGATTTATAAACACCTGCATGGAAATATCTATGTGTCACTAAAGTAAGTACACTGGTGGAACTACAATACTCGAAGTGGTGCTCCCAATTTTCACCAAGGTATCACCTGGGAACTGTGAGCTAGGGAACTGCTCATGCGCAACCACAGATCCCTGACTGCAGGGACTAGAGGGAGATACATGCACAAACAGATAGAAAAATACACTATATAAACACATGTATGTGAGAGACAGGTACAGAGAAAGAGATACTTAGAGAGACAGAGAAAGAGAGACTGAGTGAGAGTGGGAGAACTCTATCAATTGGATGCTGAAGAAACGAATGCAGGTGTGTCCTCTCAGAGGGGAACAAAAGGAGCAGGGATCAGTCTGAGTCCCTGTATGGACACATTTAGATGTGTGACCAGGCCTCTCCAACTGCTGCTTGGAGAATCAAACGTACAAGGCCTTTTAAAGTAAGTAACAAAAAGCTAACTCAAACTCACAGCAACTAACATCTCACACTAGACAGCACTTGATAGAATCTCTTCAAAGTCATGCTGGGAATTCATACTACTGCCTCAGTCCATGAGTACTATGACTCATGCCACAGGCTCTGTTTTTGTTTCTTTTTAGAGGAAAGAGAATAGTCTTTGTCCTCATGTCATTCCTGTCCACATTTGAGGTTCTGCCTTTGGGCGGAGTTCAGAGACACGATTTTGGCATATCCTTAAGGCATACCCTAAAGATGCAGCTAACAGAAACACAGACCTTATATAAAATGAATGAATGATGACAGAGTGGACCTGAGATTGAAATCCCTGGGTTTGAATGTATGAATACTTATTCTTCATGCTCTCTTCTGTGATAAAGATCAGGCGATCTCACTGTTAATTTCTTTCAATGGTCATTTCCTGTAGCTGAGTGGTCAGTCTGCACTTTCTGCTTCACCTGCATCTTGGTGAGGAAGGATTGGTGGGATGGTGGCTCTCTGGTGCTCCTTGTGGGTAGATGAACATAAATGAACTTGCAGTATCACAAGGCAAAGATAATGGACAGACCACCCTGAGTCCTAATCAAATGTTTGAGAAAGCTTGTTTACCAGTGACTCAGTGACACCACAAATTATTTTGTCCTGTGCTTCAGATGCCCCCTCTGGGGAACTCAGCTGTGTCCTCTATTTGAAGGGAAGTGGTTATCCCAGCTATCTGGTTTTCTCTGCCCTCATAGCACATGCTCCAAGTAACCAAGGAGATAGCCTCTTCAGGCTCATTCACAGCTGCAGACTCAGAATTCAACTTGGCTGCAGAGTCCACAAGCCTGTGGATTTACAAGTCAGGAAAAAATTGCCATACTTCAAAATCACCCCAGTCATTTAGAGGTTCCCCAAATATCTTGACAGGTCACTCTAACCATATAACTATTGATGGAGAAGACATATAAGGGCAAAACATGGTCACCAGATTCAACAAGTCTCCTAACTGACAACTGAGGAACACAGAGTAGCTGGGATTTAACTAAAGTTAGCCACTGTGGTTGAAGTAGAGTGATGTCCTGCCTTGAAATGGGCACATCTCATTAATCCCTCCCGCTTTAATGTTGGTCTCATGTTCACACATCAATGCCTATCTACCAAAAGGAATGAAAGCCAAGAGTTCCCAGCATAAAGCATTGGCCTTACCAGTTCCTGACTTCTGAGCCAGAACAATTAATATCCTGGAATCCTAGAATTTCAAGAGGCATGACAAGCAGGGAAGTTCTGTTGGTTCCCAGAGACTCCAGCTTTCTGTTCCCCATTACTGGAAGATTCAGCACAAGCCCACTTCCTCCAGGAAGAATCCCTTTTCTTGCACAGAACTCATTACATGATTCTCTTGACCATTTCTTTCTGGACGTTTTACATTGAGGCTGAAGGTCAGCTTTCTTCAGTCACTCTCTGGTTTCTCTAACCTCTCCATTCTCTTTCTGAATTAGACTCTTCAGTATGCCATCATGTTCATCAGTAAATGGTGAAGGCACTGAATAAACTTCCCAAGGATAGTGGGTGTTGCCACAACATAGTGACATCACAGAGGATGCCAGGGCTCTCCAGGATACATTAGAATGTCTAGGGAAGAGCTGCAGATGTCATGAGAACTGAGATTGCTAAGAGCTTTCCTTACACTAGATGTCAAGTTAACCTTTGCAGGAGCCTCTGCTGGGATACAAGGGAAGCCCTTCAGCATCCCCTTCATCCAAAGCCAGAGATCTCTCCCTGATTGATTGAACATCCTTCAGTTCTTTCCCTGTGTAGATCTGAATCTTTATCTCCTACTGAAATTTTATATACACAAGGTAATAATATCATAGAAATTTATATATGCTAAAGTTCATCATAAGTACCTGCAACTGAGGTGACTGGCCACACTAGTGGAAGCCCATGAACTGTGGACTGGTGGCTGTGGAGCCCCCATGAGACTGGACTAGGTCCTCTGGATACAGAAGATGGTTATTTGGCTCAAACTGTTTGGGAGGCACCCAGACAGGGGATAGGGATCTATCCGTGGTCAATGGGCAGGCTTCTGGAACCCAGTGCCTGTGGTGTGACACCTTGAACAGCCTTGGTTTAATGTGATATGGTCATGGAGCCCAGTGAGACTAAAATCTGTGTCATCAGCATGTGTGTAGTGGGTGTTGTACTCTCTGTTCAGTAGCTCAAAGTGGTCTGCTATTACTGGGTAGTAAAGATGGCCAGATAGCTGGAGTCTTCCACACAGAACATGAGTTTCCCTTAGAGCAAAGGATATTCAGGAAATTCCTTTGCAATCTCCTTCATAGTTAGCAACATAGACACTCGGGTTCCACTGGACACTCTAGATCAATGGTTATTGTTTTTTTTCCAATTTTCTGACCCTTCAAATCTTTAAATAGCATGAACAGTAGTTCATCGTGTTGTGGTGAACCCTAAACATAACTGTTCCATTGTTTCTTAACTTTAATTTTGCTACTGTTTTTTTTAAAGTTTTATTTATTTATTATATATACAGTATTCTGTATGCACATATCCCTGCAGGCCAGAAGAGGGCACCGGATATCATTACAGATGGTTGTGAGCCACCATGTGGTTGCTGGGAATTGAACTCAGGATCTTTCGAGGAGCAAGCAGTGCTTTTAACCTCTGAGCCATCTCTCCAGTCCTAATTTTGCTACTGTTATGAATTGTAATTCAAATATTTGTTGTGCAGTATATCTGATATGCGACCACCCAATGGGGTGGCGACCCACACAGGTTGAGGACCACAGCTCTGAATGCAGGCAGAAATCTCCTCAAATCCTGGCAGTGATGGTGGGGCAGTGTGATTCTTAGTTTTGATTATCAGAATGAATCAAACTAGTCACCTGGGAATAGAGAACTCAATGAGGAATTCTATAGATCAGATTTTTCTTTGAACTTGTCTCTGTGGGATTTTATTAATTGTTAATTGAGATAAGACTCCCTAAAATGGGCAGAATCATTTCATTGTCTGCAACCTCTACTGTGTACATATGAAGAAGCTAGAGCATAAGCATAAGCAAACAGGCAGCATGGGTACATTTGTTTATCTCTGCTCTTGGCTGTGGATGTGACATGATTAGCTGAGTTCCTATCCTGATTTTCCAAAAATGGAACTATTACCTGGAATTGTGGGCTATGATCAATTTTTCCCATTCTAAGGTGCTGTGCCTGATAATTCAGTGCAATAAAGATATTAAGAATGCACTATATGACAGAGGGGTTTTCACAAGTCAGTGAGATGTGTGTTTCATGAAATGCTCAACAGCACCTTATCTGTCTCAGAAGAAGAGATCCTACTTCCTCCTGAACCCAACCTGTGTTTCCCTGTCACAGTTTTACAAAGACCCAGAGACACCCAAAGACTCACAAACCACTTCACCCTGTCAATAAGTGTCCCCTGAAATTGTCTTGCCATAACAAGTACCATGCTAAATTCTTCTAATGTGTTATATACAAGCTTCACTTCAATGAATGTATTTTTTCTTGAATTTCCTGACCATTGGAATTTTCAGATATGGGGAACTGGATCTGAATTCACTGCCTTGACAATGAATTTCAATCTTATGCTATGTCCTTCCTTGAAGGTCAGAAGAGGCTCCTTAAATCTGAGAGCAATGTAGCACCATAAATTCGAGGTATGTGGGGGTATAAGTAATGATTGGCAATGTGTCCACTAGTTACCTTATGTTGGAGATTAACTCCAGAGCTGATGTACATAGATCCCTATGAAAAGTTGTTGGTATCACGCTAACTTCTGTGCCTCTTCAACGAGGTTTCTGTAAATGGATCTTTGACAAATTTCCTCTTTTGAAAGTAAATAGACCTTATCAGATGTGAAAAGTCACTTTGATTTTTGTCCTTCTCCTCCTAGGACATGAAACAGGACCTTTTGAGCTACATGAAAGGTTATCCAAGGAGAATAAGGTCTGAAATAGCCACAGGTAAAGCTTTAGAATGCAGGTCTGAGGAACAGAGTGCAAAACAAGGGCAGGACTGCAGGAACACCCAAGAAATTCTTGGTTATGTCTTTGGCAGTTTAGCCTCTCTGCATGCCAGTTTCTTCTACCGAGAGAAACATGGGTTGGGATACACCATGGAGATGGGTACTGTCACAAGGCATGAGTTACAAAATCACTTCCTTCATAAGTGGGACTTTGTTTTTTTTTTTCATGTTTCTTTATGTGTGTGTGGTTACATGCTAACATTTATATGAGCTAAGTTGCACATCTATTTCTGGAGAACATCTCTTTCTGGGTACAAAAGAATCAGATATTAAACCTAAAAAATGCTGAAAATTATGCTTTAGAGCAGAGAATCACTTCACTTGGTTGAAAAAAATTAACAATTCTCTTCATGACCATTACCAAATATTGTGCGTAGCTCCTGTCCTTTGCCATTTGGAAAGAGTCACCAGCTAGCTATTCTTTATTGATTATCCACTTTCAGATGCTAAAAGTAAAGAATATGAAGAGGGAAGGTAGAAATCAACATGTTTGATCCTAAATATAGAGTGGTGTTTGCCTGTTCTAATCTCAGAATTCTAATCCTTATCTGGCTAATCTAACAACAAATAAATGCCACCTGTGCCCATTGTTGTATTTTAATAAAAGCACATAAATGATTTTGGTGACTTACTATAACTCATGTAGTATGTATTGAGTCCAGCTGTCTTGCTATTCTTATTTGGAACATTTGTGTGTTTGAGTGGAAGTGAACCGCCCCAATTTAAATTGGAGAAAAATTTTTAAATAAACTACTGTAACAGAATATGTTTGGGAGTTGTAAAAGTTTTTCCACTGAAAAAAATCAGAATTTAAGAGGATCCTGTTACATGCTGGGGGCAGACATCAGAGTCAGCAAAGCTTGCAAAAACAGATTTTTTTTCTTTTAGCACTTTGATAGAAGAAGCACTTCATTTTCTTTAATTTTATAATTAATTTAATTTTATGTATCAGCCATGTATTCCCCTGTCCTCCCTTCTATGGGTCCCCCCCCTCGCTCTCCCCCCAACCCATCCCCCATTCCCATCTGCTGCAGTGCAAGGACTCCCCTGAGGATTCAGCTCAGCCTGGTAGATTCAATGGAGGCAGGTCCAGTCCATCCTCCTTTCACCCAGGCTGAGCAAAGCTCTGGGCTCCAAAAACCTAGCTCTTGCACTAAGGACAGGTTCTGGTCCCACTGCCTGGGGGCCTCCTAAATAGTTCAAGCTAATCAACTGCCTCACTTATCCAGAGGACCTAATCCAGTTGGGGGCTCCTCAGCTATTGGTTCATAGCTCATGTGCTTCCACTAGTTTGGCTATTTGTCCCTGTGCTTTTTCCAATGATGGTCTCAATATCTCTTGCTCATACAATTCCTCTTCTCTCTCGCTGATTGGAATCCTGGAGCTCCACCTGGGGCCTGGCCGTGGATGTCTGCATCCACTTCCATCAGTCATTGGAGGAGAGTTCTAGCACGACAGTTAGGGTGTTTAGCCATCTGATCACCAGAGAAGGTCAGTTCGGGCTTTCTCTTGACCATTGCCAGCAGTCTATTGTGGAGGTATCTTTGTTGATTTCTGGGGACTTCTCTAGCACTTTTCATCTTCCTATTCCCATGGGGTCTTCATTTATCTTGGTCTCTTTTTCCTTGTTCTCCCTCTCTGTTCCTGATCCAGCTGGGACCTTCTGCTCCCCTAAGCTTTTTTTCTCCCGACACTTGCCCTTCATTAACTCCCCTCATGTTCAGTTTGCTCACGTAGACCTCATTCATTTCTCTGTTGTTGGGTGACCCTTGTGTCTTTCTTAGGGTCCTATTTTCTAGGTAGCCTCCCTGGAGTTGTGAGTAGCACTCTAGTCATCCTTTGTTTTACATCTATTATCCTTCTATGAGTGAATACATACCAAGTTTGTCTTTCTGAGTATGGGTTACCTCACTCAGGGTGACTTTTTTTCTAAATCCATCCATTTTCCTGCAAACCTCATGATGTCATTGTTTTACTCTGTTGAGTAGTACTCCATTGTGTATATGTACCACATTTTATTTACCCATTCTTCAGTTGAAGGGCATCTAGGTTGTTTCCAGGTTCTGGCTATTACAAATAATACTGCTATGAACATAGCTGAGCATGTGCCCTTGTGGTATGATTGAGCATTCCTTGGGTATATGCCCAAGAGTGATATAGCTGTGTTTGGGGTAGATTGATTCCCAATTTTCTAAGAAATCGCCATATTCATTTCCAAAGTAGAAAAGTACAAGCTTGCATTTCCACCAACAATGTAGGAGTGTTTCCCTTGCTCCACATCCTCTCCAGTGTTTTTTATCTTAGCCATTCTGATGGGTGTAAGGTGGTATCTCACAGTCCTTTTGATTTGCATTTCCCTGCTGATTAGGGAGGTTGAGCAATTCCTTAAATGTCTTTTAGCCATTTGAGCTTCCTCTGTTGAGAATTCTCTGTTTAGCTCTATAGCTCATTTCTTAATTGGACTGTTGGATATTTTGATGTCTAATTTCTTGAGTTCCTTATATATTCTGGATATCAGCCCTCTGTCAGATGTGGGGTTGGTGAAGATCTTTTCCCATTCTGTAGGCTGTCACTATGTCTTGTTGACTGTGTCCTTTTCTCTACAAAAGCTTCTCTGGTATAAGAGGTCCCATTGATTGATTGTTTCTCTCAGTGACTGTGATACTGGTGTTATATTTAGCTTGTGATCTCATATGCAAATGTGTTCAAGACTACTTCCTACTTTCTCTTCTATCAGGATCAGAGTAACTGGATTTATGTTGAGTTACAAATTTATATATATATATAAATTTTGATATAAAATTCACACTTTAAGGAAAGTTTAAAGAATCAAAATAGCATCAAAGTATTATGAGAACAGTGGCAATAGAATCGTCCTTTAATTTTGGCTTTCTTCTGCCCCATATCAGTTGATTCTTCTCACATGATACAGAGATTATGCATTTTCTTTTTAACAACATGCTTGGCTTTAAAGAAGGAGAGAGTCATTATCCAACTCCAAAGCCAGCTTTAATTTTTAATTGATCTGGGACTACATAAACACCATTTGTGATAAGTGTTTGTAGAGAAGAGCAAAAACAAACATTTAGAAAGACTTATGAATTTTATGTGTGATGTAATACCAACAGGCCAAGTTACTTTAAATTGGATGGTCATGCTGGTTGAGGAACTATTACCTCTTCTAATTAAGAGGTCTGTCTTGTTCAAATCAGACTTTTATCAATTTTTTTTTCTGGAGCTGATGATCAAACCCAGGGCCTTGTGCATGCTAGGCAAGCACTCTACCACTGAGTTAAATCCCCAAGCCCATAGTTTTTTTTTTTTTTTCGAGACAGGGTTTCTCTGTTTAGCTTTGTGCCTTTCCTGAATCTCGCTCTGTAGACCTGGCTGGCCTTGAACTCACAAATATCTGCCTGGCTCTGCCTCCCGAGTGCTGGGTTTAAAGGCATGCGCCGCCGCCACCACCACCGCCTGACCCTTTATCAATTTTGATGGTATTTATAGCTTACCTTCTCTGATAGAAACAAAAGCAAAACCTCTTCCCCAATGTAACACATATCCTGCTTTCCATTCTGAGGTCAGCACCTCCTTAAAATATACAGGCTGATTTAACTCTGTAGTTTTATTTCTATTATCCAAAGTCTCTCCACAGCTATTGTTCCTTTCTCATTAGCATTGAGAAAATACAAAGTTAATAAAGCATTATGTGGCTGGGCGGTGGTGGCACACACCTTTAATCCCAGCACTGGGGAGGCAGAGGCAGGTGGATATTTGTGAGTTCAAGGACAGCCTGGTCTACAGAGAGAGATCCAGGAAAAGGTGCAAAGCTACACAGATAAACCCTGTCTCAAAAAATAAAAATAAATAAATAAATAAAAAATAAATAAAGCATTATGTAATCTATTTCTAGGGGATTTTGTTTCTCCTTTTTGTTTATTTAGCATACCCTTTAGAGTTCAATTTGATGTTTCCTTTTTTTTTGCCTCTCCTCATGCTGGGGAAGCCACAAAGGATGTTCTTTCTCACCTGATTCTTGCCTTTTCTGTCTTGGGAAAACCAGCTAAGATAAAGACAGACAATGGCCCTGCTTATACCAGCACAGGCTTCAAAAAATTTTGTGATAGTCTACAAATTATTCATACCACAGTGATACCTTACAATCTCCAGGGACAGGGCATAATAGAATGAGCCCACCAGACCCTAAAGAACTGGTTGGCTCACCTCAAGTCTTCTAACCTTCATTTTACCTCCCCCAGAGATCAATTGAGCCATGCTCTGTTTGTTCTCAACTTCCTCACCTTAGATGCTGCAGGGCACTCTGCCGCTGACAGGCACTGACACCCTTCTCCAGATGCCACCCGGCCACTAGCCATGTGGCGAGATCCCCTCACGGGGCGTAGAAAGGGCCCCAACCTGGTCCTTATTTGGGGATGAGGTTTGGCCTGCATTCTTGACCAGATACACTCTGCTCCCAAATGGTTATCAGAACGCCTGGTTAGAGCTGTAATTATACCTGATCTGCCCAGGAGAGATAGCCCCAATCCTGAGGAAACTTCTTCTGTTTCAAATGCTGTCCCTCTGGCAAGCCCTCCAGGCTGTTGTCCTCACCCACAGCAACCCCCACCAGCCCTTTAGCTCTGTTATCACTCTGCTCAGAGTTCCTGTGGGGGGACAGTGGGAACTTTACAGCAAACTGTGTTTGAGACCTTTCACACAGTATACAAGTCCCATAGTCAATCATGTTCTGGGCTGAGCAGGGACACTGCTTGTCACAAATCCAGTCTGACAGCAGGGGTCATGTTTCCAAGGGCAGTGCTGAATTTTCATCCAAGGTGTCAGAAAGGCTTGTCGGACTTGCTGGCCTTGGTGTCATAGGAGGTCATAGCCATGTTGGGGCAGCTTGACACAGCCTGTGGCTGGTAGGTAGCACAGCAAACAGGGTAGCACCAGAGATGCCACTCAGGGTAGTTAGGTCCCTTCCACCTAGACTAACCTATTATTCCTCAGATCAATTCCTAGATCTCTAGGAAGAGAAGCCAGGCTGAGACGACTGCCTTGACGGGAAAAGGCACAAGAATTGCCTCTCTGCTCCTGTCCAACCAACATTAATCTGAGCTTTGACTGTCCATAGACGAGGATATTGCCCAAATTTGAAGAGGGAATTTCTGCCCTCGAGTCATCCCTTTCCTCCCTAGCTGAGGTAGTTTTACAGAACAGGAGAGGCCTGGATCTCCTCTTTCTACAACAGGGTTCCCTTTGTACTGGGCTCAGAGAGTAATGTTGCTTCCTTACAGACCACATTGGGGTAGTCAGTATGGTAGGTTAGAAAAGGACTAGAAAAAGAGAAAAAGAAAAGGAGAACAAGAGCTTGGGTGGTTCCAGAATTGGTATTCCAACTCCCCTTAGCTAACAACCCTTCTTTCCTCCCTCCTAGGACCAGTTGTAGGCCTGCTCCTGGTCTTTGCCTTTGGGCCATGGGCACTTTCCTGGCTCACTCGGTTCATCTAAAGCCAAATAACAGACCTGCTGGCCAGGCAGATCCAGGTTCATTACCACTGCTTTGATATGCAGTACTCCAGGGTTGAAATTTCCCCTGACAGAGATGCCCCACACAGACCCCTTCACTCGGGGGAGGCTGCACCTGTGTGTGGGAAAAAGGCTTGCTCAAGGCATGATTGGAGTGCAGCTGAGACTGCACAGGCTGGGGACCATGGTGCCCCAAAATCCGGAGAGCCTGGATTATATGCCCTGTTCCATAGCGGTTGTGCAGTAACAGCCTTGCACTTACCCATTTCCGCTCCCTCAAAAAACTGCAGGGTCCATTGATTCCTGCACTATGGGGATGCCTGTGGTGCTTGAGTCTGGAGAGACATTCCCTCTCAGACCTTTTTTCACAACCTTTAGAGGGATAGGGCCTCTGTAATCCTCCATGCAAAGCCTCTTTCAGAGCCCTCCTTTTAGACCATTTGAACCTGGTTTATGTTGGCCCTTAGATTTATTACTAAGAAGGGGGAGATGTCAGGGACAAGGATAGAATCTCTAGTTAGTAGAAAAATACAGACCCCAGATAAGACAGGGAACTAGATCATCTTACAGTCAGGTTGCCTAGCAACAGGACATTGAGGCAGAGCCCTTGAACCTTTCACCCTGTAAACATCCTATACAAACATCCTGTTAGCTTGCCCCACCTTATGCAGATGACAGCTTCTTGCTCCCCCCACCCTGCAGAAACTATATAAACCCTCTTGGAGAAAAATAAAGTTGCACCTTGATCAGAATCTAGACTTGGTGTATTTCCTTGTATCTTCTGTCTCTACATTCCATCCTTAGGGTGGACAAGGACCCGGTGAAGCCCTGCAGGTGGGGCAGAATGTCATAGAAGCCTCTAACCCCAGGAAGAGATGAAGGACATAAAAGTATCCTGAGAGCATGTAGTTCAGTGAAACCCTGTCATGAAATGAAAATACATGTTATTTCTCTCTGGTATCCACATTTGCACATAGAGTTATACAATCTGGCATGGTCACGCCTGTGTATCACACACACACACACACACACACACACACACACACACACACACACACACGACAAGCAATGAGTAGAGGGCAATGGCCACAATCAACTGATGTGGCAATTGAAATTAGAGGAGAAACTGGAGCACCTGACCAAGAGGACTGCCCCAGTGTGCCTGAGGGAAATGGGAAATGGTGTGACAGTTTGAATAACCACTAGGTAGGTTTGGTTGCAGCAAAACATGGGTCCCTATGAGGCAGCTTCTGGGAGAAATGGAAACACATTACAGGCTGAGCACCCTTAATCCAAAACCTGAAATCTGGAGTTTGAGAACACTGAATTTCAGATCCAGGTGCGCAGTGCCTCATTATCGGAAATGCTGCTCAACTGGAAGTGACTTTACTCAGGATATGTAGATAGATCAGATCCTCCAAGAATCCTCAACCAGTCAGAGGGCACCTCCCTGGGCCACACCATCTGAAATCCATTCAGACTCAGGAGAAAGCTGCAGGCGTTATCATGACAACATAGACACTCAAGAATCCAGTCAGATCTAGGGTCCACCAGCTGGGGCCTGGATGAAACTCAGCTGCAGGGTTTTGTTGATGCACCAGACCCAAAACTCCTGCCAGGCAAGCCTTGAAGGCAGCATCAGCAACATGAATAGAATCAAAGATAATCACCTTGGGGAAGCTGTCTGCTGAGTGATGTGAAAATGTTTTTCCTCAAGGCAGACATCCAGTCACAACACCACCCTCCCAAAGGCACAGTCTAAGCAGAGGCAAACATAACATTTGGATTATCATAAACCAAGATTTGAGCAGGGGATGATCTTGCCTGTGCTCAGCAGTGAGCCCTAACTTTGCCAGACAACAAGAAAGCCTATGCTCCAGGGGTGAGGTGTCACCACAGGAATACACTTGCAGCTGACTGGTCTCTCCAGGACATTCCCTAACCTGAATATGTGTTCCCTATTCTTTCTAAGCATTGCAGTTGAAAATATCATACAGGGAGTTCCAGAAATGAACACCACCAAAGTTGTACATTTTACACCATTCTGGTTGGGATAGCAAAATCTCCCATGCCGGATGTGCTTGTGACCTCCACCAAATGCCCACTCTCAGTGCTCATCACTAAGGAGCTACTTGAGTTACAGAAGGGACAGTGCTGGAGGACAGACTTAACAGAATAGAGGCCCCCCAAACCAAAGGGCTCACCAATGAAATGCCAGCACACACCATGGAGATTGCCTAATGCTGAAACTCATGACTATGCCCAAACCTGGAGGCCACAGGTACTTGGTAAAGGTCCAAATGGTGTCCTTCTGGATGTTGCTGTGTCTGTCCATGTACCCTCCACCCCCACCCACTCACAGTGCCATCAGGAGTAAAGGACTCCATTACATTCTTTGTTTTCCTCTCGTGTTGCCGGAATCTGGACTCAACACAGTGTTTGCTCTAGAACATGCATACTGCACCATGATAACACAGAACATGACCAGGACCACACAATGGAGAGCTAGGGCCACTGGCTCTTCATGCTCAATGACAGGAAAATCATCAACCCTTCTGTTACCTGCAGACTGGCTCCTTCAATCTCCCCAGGTATGCACAGGGCAGCTATTTCATGTAGTAACCTTTAAAGGATACTTAGTGTTTACAAGACATTGATAGAATGCCTCTTGTACGCAGGTGCTTGGAAAAGGAGCAAACATCAAGTAAAAGATAGAAATATCCTAGAAAGTGAAAGCTAGGGCCACTGGGATGCCTCAGTGGGTAGAGGACTTGATTGGTATGGCTTCTTGGGTAGAGGACTTGCCATTAAACCTAACATCTTCAGTTCAATCCCTAGGATGCAAGTAGAAGGAGAGAAACAACTCCAAAGAGTTGTACTCTGACTTTCACATATGATTCCATGGTATCTCCCCACCACATCACATTGATGAAACACAATGAGCGAAAAAAGCAAGTTTGGGAGCAAAATGTTTTTGGCCTATACATCTATATCACTGTTTATCCTTGAAGGAAGTCAGGACAGGAATTCAAAGGGATAAGGAAGCAGGAGCTGATCCAGAGTCTATAGAGGGGTGCTGCATATTGGCTTGCTTCTTCTGTGGTGACTCTAGCTTTTGTCAACTTGACATAAAACCAGCTAGTGTATCCCTAAAAAATCTTGGCTGACTGCTGAGATCTTGAATTTCCTGACTTCTTATTCTTTAAATCAGCAGAGAAAAAAAGATCCCTTCTTGTCACCATCTGGTCTGGTCCAACATGAGGCCAGCAAGACCCAACTATAGCACAGCCTCACCCATGGCCCTTGGATGGCCCTGCTTCATTCATGGTTGCATTCTTCCCCCAACTTTGCAGTCTCTCCCTCATTCCTATTTTCCCTAATCTCATAGGATCAGCCCTTTTGTCTTCATCAGAATGGAGACTGTCTTGGAAAAAAGGACTCCCTGCCCAGGGAGACTCTAGAGCCCCATTATGCTTAACCCCTGCATGGCCCCTGGCCTCCAGTAACTCTTGGGCTGCCCCAGCTCCACAGACACTGCTTGCTGCTCCCTTTCTCCTGCACACTACTTCCCAGCTGTGCTTCATATAAACACTGTAAGATCTCTGCTCTCATTGCCTGTTGTCCTATGGTCCTTTGCTGTGCTTCAGATACTGTGTTGAACTTTCTGATTATAGCAGAACCCACCTTAGCACTGATCCTGAATCCAGCAGCCACCAGCAGCATAGATCATGGGGCCATTGGCAGCTTTGTGCCCTGCACTCAGAGCTACTTCCTCCTTTAATGGTCACTCCAGGCTGAGTCACACTGGTTTGCTGCTGGGTCTTTCAAACCCTAACCTTTCATGCCTCTGAACCCTCCTGGGTCCAGCCCCTCAATGCAAACCAGTACCTTCTGCTGCCTTCCTTGCCCTGTCTCTTCAGGCTCAAATGCGCCATCAGAGCAGCCTGTGTCTCTCTGGGTTTCTGGTGTGCCATATGGCTTTCCTCCCATGGCTTGGGATGTCTGCATGCATGATTTATGGCTGCAGCTGGACATGGATGCAGCGGCTGACTGTGTTTCCTGAGCTGGCCAGAAGATTCTAGTGCCTCCCAAGTGCTTGGATGACAGGTATGTGCCACCATGCTGGCTAAAAAATAGGTTTGATTAAAGACACATACCTGATCTTCTTGCTATTTCCAACAGTCGGGACACCAACATTCTGAGTGTCCAGCCATATTGGACTTTGTGTAACAGTGAGGACTCCATGAAGACACTGTCACCCTGAGGACATGGCTGTGTTAAGCAAATCAGGCAGCCTGCATAAATGACAGAGATTACAAAGAAGAATGTCAGGCTGACATCACTCAATGGTATGGTGCTCACTGGACACGTTAAGGGCCTACTTCCATCCCTGCCATCACAGTAAACAAATATCTGCTGAGGATGTAGCTCTGTTAGCATCCTGGAGAAGTCCCATATAAGACCACCATCCACGTATGCAATCAACAAGAATGCTTATTATCTCAAGAATGTTTCCAGGATGCAGGGGCCTGCCATCCTATGCAAAGGCAAGATGGCAAAGAATGTGAGAGAGATGTGTCTACTCCTTTTAATAACCGCTGAAGGTGAGTGTCCAAGGAATTCAGCTCATCTTAGATATGATTGACTTATGCTAGTGACAATCATGATAGTAACTTTTAATTTGCCAGGGCTAGTTATTTGTTGATCAGGCTATAGTTTTCCTATTTGGTACAGGCCTGGACAAGTTCTAGGCTTTATCAATGATCTTCTGTCAAAGATGGCTGGCCTAGTGCATTGACCATAGGGGCTAGCTCAGTGTCCCAGGCCTGGTGTGTCCTATCTCCCTTGTCATTGTGGTCAGAGACACTAGTAATTAATTGTCCTTTGTTCATGGCTTCTCCTCAGAAACTGCCTGCCAGGTCTTAGGAAACTGAAATTAAGGTCTGATCTCTGAGAGAAGATTGATCAGCTTGTTATAGCATCTTCTTGCTCCTCTGATTGCACCCTTGAGTAGTGCATGATCTCAAATCTTGGAGATGTTTCTAATTGGTTAAAAAAAAACAAAAACAAAAAAAACCTTCATCATCAGGGTAGGAGACTATCATGGAGACTCTTTGGACCAGGATGCAAGAGTCTTTTGTATGGTTTAAAATCTTAACATTAACATAGGGGTTTTAAGCCAGAAGTATAGCTCATCAAGTATCTTCTAGTGGGATCAGAAAGCTGGATCCCATTGGTGTCTAAGTGAGGTTGCAGAGTTGGGAATAACTGCTGTGGGATGGTCTGTATGTCAAATGTGTTACTGATGGGTCAATAAATAAATCACTGATTGGCCACTGGCCAGGCAGGAAGTATAGGCGGGACTAACAGAGAGGAGAGTTGAGAGAACAGGAAGCTGAGGGAGAGAGACACTGCCAGCCGCCACCATGACAAGCCGCATGTGAAGATCCCAGTAAGCCACGAGCCATGTGGCAAGGTATAGATTAATAGAAATGGATTAATTTAAGCTGTAAGAACAATTAGCAACAAGCCTGCCACGGCCATACAGTTTGTAACCAATATAAGTCTCTGTGTTTATTTGGTTGGGTCTGAGTGGCTGTGGGACTGGCGGGTGTCACAGATTTGCCTTGACTGTGGGCCAGGCAGGAAAACTCTAGCAACAAATGGCGTCCAACGTGGTGCAGAGTTTCCACCTAAAAACTGAGAAAAAAGATTCTAAAATGGAGCTAAAAACAGCTTCCTAATTGTCTCTCTCAAATGAGCGGCAGCTGCCGGTTTAAGCTACTATGGCGGGTTCCTGGTGTGCATGCTCGACCTGCAGTATGGCGGGAATGAGGCCTCTGCAAGTGGAACATTAAGCTGTGTGGTGGATTTAGCCTTTGCTAGTACAAAACAAAAAAAAAAAAGAGGTTTCTGGGCTACACGCTGCTTTGATAGAAGCATAGACCCACTATTTCTGAGAGTTGATGGCTCCCAGAGCTGGCGGAAAATGTACCACCGCCATGTTGGGAAGCTGAAGTGGGCGGAGCCAGCAGCCATAGCACCAGCACCGTTTCAGGCTTAGAAGGCTGCAGTTTAAAGCAATAGGCTCAAGCTAATATAAAAAAATAAGCCATGTAAAGATGGGTACCACACAGAGAATCTGGATTATGTTCTCTTTGATATTCATAACTGAAGAAAAACAGTTGATTACAAAAGCTGTTGAGTAATGCCAAAATGTATATTTTAAAGGTACCTTGACTTCAAAGTTTGGATGTAAGGATATGTTGCTTTGGAAAAGAGTCTCTTTTGTTTCCACAGAAAGCCAGAGGCTATGGATTTGTTCCAGATTAAGATACATCCAGTTTGACCAGCCAAGACCCCCTGAAAGGTCTCCGATGACCCCATGGCTGAGATGATCCAACATCCAGAATGGTTTGAAGGCAACTGGCTCAGACGATACACTCTCATGGACTATTCCATAATCATAAAAATTTTCTTTGTATCCCCATAAGATACAGCGCCCTCCTCCAGCAGGAAGTAGTAAGAGAAGCTACGCCCAAATTCCAAAATTATATGTAATTTTACTTTGTTAAGGTTAAAACCTTCCTTTTTGAAAAAAAAATAGGGGAAGTGCTGTGGGATGGTCTGTATGTCAAATGTGTTGCTGATTGGTCAATAAATAAATCACTGATTGGCCGGTGGCCAGGAAGGAAGTATAGGCGGGACTAACAGAGAGGAGAGTTGAGAGAACAGGAAGCTGGGGGAGAGAGACACTGCCAGCCGCCACCATGACAAGCCGTATGTGAAGATCCCGTAAGCCACGAGCCATGTGGCAAGGTATAGATTGATAGAAATGGATTAATTTAAGCTGTAAGAACAATTAGCAAGAAGCCTGCCATGGCCATACAGTTTGTAACCAATATGAGTCTCTGTGTTTACTTGATCGGGTTTGAGCGGCTGTGGGACTGGTGGGTGAGAGAGATTTGCCCTGACTGTGGGCCAGACAGGAAAACTCTAGCTACAAATAACCATGCAGACATTGTTCTAAACAGAGACCATTTTCCCATTACCAGTGGCAAAGTGAGCCTCCCTTTATTTGGTTGTGGTGATCTGCAAGTTTGTCATAGGTTTGGTCCAAGGGCTGACATTGGGACTTTAGCATCATCAGTTTAGTGGTACCCAGACAGGAATCATCATTGAGTTAAGGCATCAGTGATGCAAGAGCCAACAGCAATTAACAGAAGCAGAAGGGCCAAAAGCCTTTGATGGCTGACAGACTTCCTTATCAAGAAGGAACTTGAAAATGAGAATGAGCATCAGTATTTATTATTATTATTATTATTATTATTATTATTATTATTATTATTGATATTTCAAGACAGGGTTTCTCTTTTTAGTTTTTGTACCTGTCTTGAATATTGCTCTGTATGTCAAGCTGTCCTTGAACTCACAGAAATCTGCCTGGCTCTGCCTCCTGAGTGATTAAAGGTGACCATCAGTAATTACTTTATCTCAGGTTCCATATGACAAGAAATTACCTTTAGATGTAACTTTCCAAGGGGAGAGGTTGAACAAGGGTGATGTATTGGCTTCCATAGTTACTTCCTGCTGACATTGGCACATTATTGTCAGGGCCTTGGAAAGTTAGAATGTTAGTCAAAGGTAAGGAGGCAATTTAGAACCCTCTGGTTCATTGAGCAGCTGAAGAAACAGCATTTGCATCAGTTGGATTAGTTTATATCAGCTTTCATGAAGTTCAGGGCTCATACTCATATGGAGCAGGTTGTCATTAACAATTGATGCTTGCATGTGTCTGTCAGCAAAGTGCAAACCTGTGGGGACAGATATAAACTAGGAACAGAAGTTAAAATTTATGACCTTATTTGGAACTTTTAGACCCATATAATGCAAGCCTTTATGTCATCAGATCTTTATATTTCTCAGACCCTTGTCAGTGCAACCCATCCTGTCAAACAATACCTGAATAGGGGAGTGTGGATTAAGAAAAGACAGATAGAAAAAACAGAGACATACAAGAAAGAAAAAGACATAGGATAGATTTGGGAGGACTGTCACTGAATATTGTTGTATTCACTCTGCCCATTGCTTATATGCAGCCAAGCAATAGACAAGGGAGCATCATCAAAGAATACAACATTGTTACAGACTTCTTTATCTGGAGGTTCTTTGGGTTCAAGGAACAGTTAAGCCACTTCCCTACAACACAGATCTTTTTTTTTTTTTTTTGGTTTTTTGAGACAGGGTTTCTCTGTGTAGCGTTGTGCCTTTCTTGGAACTTGCTTGGAGGCCAGGTTGGCCTCAAACTCACAGAGATCCACCTGGCTCTGCCTCCCGAGTGCTGGGATTAAAGGCTTGCACCACCACCGCCCAATACAGATCTTAAAAGGTCTTATTAATAAAAAACCTAGAGCCAGATATTGGGGTAAAAACTGAAAGATTAAAGATGTAGAGAGCAAGCTACTACATCTTAGCTCTATGAAATCCTGTGCCAAAAGAGAGAGTTAGCTCCTCTCTGAACCCTGCCTTATTACTTCCTCTCTTCAAAACCTCTCAACATAGTTACTGACTCTCAGTATGCAGAAAAAGTGGTCCTACATATTGAACGGCAGAATTTATCCCTGATGAGTCAGAATTAACTTTGTTATTTATTCATTTACAAGAAATAATCAGAAACAGGAAGTATCCCTTATACATAACTCACATCTAATACCATATGAGTCTGTCAGGTCCTTTAGCACAAAAAAACGTGGAGATTGATCAACTATTGATAGAAAATGTACAGGAGGCCTCAGAGTTTCGTAAAAAAATCATTTCAATAGTAAGGCTTTAAATAAGGATTTTTTTTTGTTTTTTTTTTTTTTTGTTTTTTTGTTTTTCAAGACAGGGTTTCTCTGTGTAGCTTTGTGCCTCTCCTGGAACTCACTTGGTAGCCCAGGCCGGGCCTCGAACTCACAGAGATCTGCCTGGCTCTGCCTCCCGAGTGCTGGGATTAAAGGCGTGTGCCACCACTGCCCGGCTAAATAAGGATTTTTTAAATAACCTGGAAACAAGGTAACGAAATTATATGGAAATGTCCTACTTGTTCATTTTACAATCAGAATCTACTACCTGCAGGATGTAACCGAAAGGGTACTCAGAGGAATGAAATCTGGCAGCTGAATGTGTTTTATTTTGTAGAATTTGGAAAATTGAAACATGTGCACCACACCATTGATACCTACTCAGCATTTCCATGGGCAACTGCTCTGAGTTTCAAAAAGGCTGATTCTTCAATCAAGAAATTACTGGAAGTTATACCTGACAATGATCTAGCCTATGTCTCTGGTAAAATGAAATAGTTTTTTGCTTATTACAATATAAAACATATTACATGTATACCATACAATCCTGCAGGAGAAGCAGTCATAGTAATAACAAATTGAACTCTAAAGGGTATGCCAAATAAACAAAAAGGAGCAACAAACCACCCAGAAATAGATTACATAATGCTCTATTAACTTTGTATTTTTTCAGGGCTAATGAGAAAAGAACAATAGCTGTGGATATATATTGGACAATAGAAAAAAACTACAGAGTTAAATCAGCCTATAAATTTTAAGGATGTGCTGACCTCAGAATGGAAACCTGGATATGTGTTACATTGGGGATGAGGTTTTACTTTTGTTTCTACAAGAGAAGATAAGCTATAAATACCATCAAAATTGATAAAGGTTTGATTTGAGCAAGACAGACCTCTTAATTAGAAGAGGTGATAATTCCTCAACCAGCATGACCATCTCATTTAAATTAACTTGGCCTATTGGTATTTCATCACACATAAAATTTATGTCTTCCTAAATGTTGTATCTGATCTTCCCTACATTCTATTATCACAAATGCTGTTTATGTAGGCCTAATTCAATTAAAAATTAAAGCTGGCTTTGGAGTTAGAGAATGACTCTCTCCTTCTTTAAAGCCAAGCATGTTGTTAAAAAGAAAATGCAAAATCTCTGTATCATGTCAGAAGAATCAACTGATATGGGACAGAAGAAAGCCAAAATTAAGAGACAATTTTATTATCAAAGTTCTCATAATATTTTGGTTCTGTTTTGATTCTCTAAACTTTCTTTAATGTATGCATTTTATATCAATCTATCTATCTATCTATCTATCTATCTATCTATCTATCTATCTATCTATCTATGTAACTGAACATAAATCCAGTTACTCTGAACCTGATAAAAGAGAAAGTAGGAAGTAGTCTTGAACACATTGGCATAGAAGATCACTTCCTAAATATAACACCAGTATCACTGTCACTGAGAGAAACAATCAATCAATGGGACCTCTTAAACCAGAGAAGCTTTTGTAGAGCAAAGGACACAGTCAACATGACAAAGCAACAACCTACAGAATGGGAAAAGATCTTCACCAACCCCACATCTGACAGAGGGCTGATATCCAGATTATATAAGGAACTCAAATAATTAGACATCAAAATGCCCAACAGTCTAATTAAGAAATGGTCTATAAAGATAAACAGAGAATTCTCAACAGAGGAAACTCAAATGGCTGAAGCACATTTAAGGAATTGCTCACATCCCTAATCATCAGGGGAATGCAAATCAAAAGGACTGTGAGATACCACCTTACACCTGTCAGAATGGCTAAGATCAAAATCCTTGAAAACCGCTTATGCTGGAGAGGATGTGGAGCAAGGGAAACTCTCCTCCACTGTTGGTGGGAATGCAAGCTTGTACTTTTCCACTTTGGAAATCAATAAGACGATTTCTTAGAAAATTGAGAATCAACCTCGCCTAAAACATAGCTATACCACTTTTTGGCATACACCCAAGGAATGTTCAATCATACCCCTAGGGCACATGCTCAGCTATGTTCATAACAGTATTGTTTATAATAGCCAGAACCTGGAAACAACCTAGATACCCTTCAACTGAAGAATGGATAAATAAAATGTGGTATATATACACAGTGGAGTACTACTCAGCAGAGAAAAACTATGACATCATGAGGTTTGAACGCAAATGGATGGATCTAGAAAAAATCATCCTGAGTGAGGTAACCCAGACTCAGAAAGACAAACATGTTATGTACTCACTCATAGGAGGATAATAGATGTAAAACTAAGGATGACTAGACTGCTACTAACAACTCCAGGGAGGCTACCTAGAAAACAGGACCCTAAGAAAGACACAGGGATCACCCAACAACAGAGAAATAGATGAGGTCTACATGAGCAAACTGGCAGTGAGGTGGGGTAATGAAGGGCAAGTGTCGGGGAAAAAAAGAGCTAAGGAAGCAAGAGGTCCCAGCTGGATCAGGACCAGAGAGGGAGAACAAGGAAAAAGAGACCATAATAAATGATGACCCCATGGGAATAGGAAGAAGCAAAGTGGTAGAGAGGTCCGCAGAAATCCTCAAAGATACCTCAACAATAGTCTACTGGCAATGGTCTAGAGAAGCCCAAACTGACCTGCTCTCGTGATAAGATGGCAAAACACCCTAACTGTCATGAAGAACTCTCCTCCAATCATTGATGGAAGCAGATGCAGAGATCCTTGGCCAGGCCCCAGGTGGAGCTCCAGGAGTCCAATCAGTGAGAGAGAAGAGGGATTATATGAGCGAGAGATATTAAGACCATGATTGGAAAAAGCACAGGGACAAATAGACAAACTAATGAAAACACATGAGCTATGAACCAATTGCTGAGGAGCCCCGAACTGGATCAGACCCTCTGGATAAGTGAGACAGTTGATTAGCTTGAACTATTTAGGAGGCCCCCAGGCATTGGGACTGGAACCTGTCCTTAGTGCATGAGCTGTTTTTTTTTGGAACCTGGGGCCTATGCTGGGACACTTTGCTCAGCCTAGGTGAAGGGAGGAGGGGACTGGACCTGCCTCAATTGAATCTACCAGGCTGAGCTGAATCCCCACGGGAGTCCTTGCCTTGGAGGAGATGGGAATGGGGAGTTGATAGGGGGAGGGCGAGGGGGGGACCCGGAGGAGGGAGGACAGGGAAATACATGGCTGATATGTAAAATTAAATTAATTATAATATTAAAAAATGAAGTGCTTCTCCCATCAAAGTGCTAAAAGAAAAAAAAATGTTTTTGCAAGATTTGCTTACTCTGACATTTGCCTCCAGCATGTAACAGGATCTTCTTAAATTTTGATTTTTTTCAGTGAAGAAACTTTTACAACTCTCAAACATATTCTGTTACAGTAGTTTATTTAAAAAAATTCCCCCCATTTAAATTGGGGTGGTTCACTTTCACTCAAACAAACAAACGTTCCAAATAAGAATAGCAAGAGAGAAGAAAATATTAATCGCTGGACTTCATATATACTACAAGAGTTCTAATAAGTCATCAAAATCATTTATGTGCTTCTATTAAAGTACACCAATGGACACAGGTGTCATTTATTTGTTGTTAGATTAGCCAGATAAGGATTAGAATTCTGAGATTGGAACAGGCAAACACAGCTCTATATTTAGGATCAAACATGTTCCTTTCTAACTTCGCTCTCCATATTCTTTGCTTTTAGCATCTGAAAAGTGCTTAATCAATATAGAATAGCTAGCTTGTGACTCTTTCCAAATGACAAAGGACAGGAGCCACACACAATATTTGGTAACAGTCATGAAGTGAAGTGGTAGTTTTTTTCAGCCAAGTCAAGTGAGTCCCTGCTCTAAAGCATCATTTTCTGCATTTTTGTAAGTTTAAGATCTGATTATTTTGTTCCCAGAAAAAGATGTTCACTAGAAAGAGATAAGCAGCTTAGCTCATATAAATCCTAGCTCATCACCCCCATCCCCCAAAAAACATGCAAACAAACAAACAAACCAAGTCCCACTGATGAAGGAAGTGATTTTATAAGTCATGCCTTGAGACAGCAATCATCTCCATGGTGTTTACTAACCCATCTTTCTCTAGGTAGAAGAAACTGACATGCAGACAGGCTAAACTGCCAAAGACATAACCAAGACTTTCCTGGGTGTGCCTGCTGTCCTGCCCTTGTTTTGCACTCTGTTTCTCAGACCTGCATTCTAAACCTGTACCTGTGGTTATTTCAGACCTTATACTTGTTGGATAGCCTTTGATGTAGCTCAAAAGGGCCTGTTACAGGTCCTAGGAGGAGAAGGACAAAATCAAAGTGACTTTTCACATCTGATAAGGTCTACTTACCTTTGAAGGAGGAAATTTGTCAAAGATCCGTTTACAGAAACCTTAATGAAGAGGCACAGTAGTTAGAGGGATACTGAGAAGTTTTCACAGGGATGTGTATACATCAGGCCTAGGCTGTGTCATCCATCTCCAACCGAAGGTAACTAGTGGACACATTGCCTGTCACTACTTACACCCCCACATACCTGGAATTTAAGGTGCTACTTTGCTCTCAGGTTTATGGAGCTTCTTCTGACCTTAAAGGAAGGACATGGCATAAGACTGAAATTCATAGTCAAGGCTGTGAATTCAAACCCAATTTCCCATATCTGAAAATTTTAATGGTCAGGAAATTCAAAGAAAAATACATTCATTGAAGTGAAGCTTGTATATAACACATTAGAAGAATTTAGCATGGTACTTATTGTGGGAAGACAATATCAGGGGACATTTGTTGACAGGGTCAAGTGGTTTGTGAGTCTATGGGTGTCTCTGTGTCTTTGTAAAACTGTGACAGGGAAACACAGGTTGGGTTCAGGAGGAATTAGGATCTCTTCTTCTGAAACAGATATGGTGCTCTTGAGCATTTCATGAAACACACATCTCACTGACTTGTGAAAACCCCACTGTCATACAGTACTTTCTTAACATCTTTATTACAATGAGCTATCAGGTACAGCAACTTAGAATGGGAAGAATTGATCATAGCCCACAATTCCAGGTAATAGTTCCATTTATAGAAAATCAAGATAGGAACTCAGCTAATCATATCACATCTACAGCCAAGAGCAGAGATAAACAAATGTACCCATGCTGCCTGTTTGCTTATGCTTATGCTCTAGCTTTTTCATATGTACACAGTACAGGTTGCAGACAATGAAATGATTCTGCCCATTTTAGGGACTCTTATCTCAATTAATAATAAAATCCCACAGAGACCTGCTCAAAGTAAATCTGATCTATATAATTCCACATTGAGGGTCCCTCTTCCGTGGTGACTAGTTTGATTCAGTCTGATAATAAAAACTAAGAATCGCCAGGAGGTGGTGGTGCACACCTTTAATCCCAGCACTTGGGAGGCAGATGTAGATGGATCTCTGTGAGTTCAAGGCCACCCTGGTCTCCAAAGTGAATTCCAGGAATGGCTCCACAGCAACACAGAGAAAGCATGTCTCAAAACTAAGAATTACATTGCCCTAGCATCACTGACAGGATTTGAGGAGATTTCTGCCTGCATTCAGAGCTGTGGTTTTGAACCTGTGTGGGTCACAACCCCATTGGGGGTCGCATATCAGATATACTGCACATCAAATATTTGAATTACAATTCATAACAGTAGCAAAATTAGGACTGGAGTGATGGCTCAGAGGTTAAAAGCACTGCTTGCTCTTCCAAAGATCCTGAGTTCAATTCCCAGCAACCACATGGTGGCTCACAACCATCGTAATGATATCCGGTGCCCTCTTCTGGACTGCAGGGATATGTGCAGACAGAATACTGTATACATAATAAGTAAATAAATTTTTTAAAAAAAAACAGTAGCAAAATTAAAGTTGAGAAACAATGAAACAGTTATGTTTAGGGCTCACCACAACATGAGGAACTACTGTTCATGCTATTTAAAGATTTAAAGGGTCAGAGAATTGGAAAAAAATAACCATTGATTTAGAGTGTCCAGTGGAACCCAAGTGTCTTTGTTGCTAACTATGAAGGGGCTTGCAAAGGATTTTCCAGAATATCCTTTGCTCTAAGGGAAACTCAAGTTCTGTCTGGAAGACTCCAGCTATCTAGCCACCTTTACTACCCTGTAACAGCAGACTACTTTGAGCTACTGAACAGAGAGGACAAAACCCACTTCACACATGCCAATGACACAGATTTTAGTCACACTGGGCTCCATGACCATATCACGCTCCTATGGGTACTTGTTCCTAGGCTGTATCAGCCTCTTCCTCTAGCATAACTCTGCCTAGCTGTTTCCTGTAGACTCTTTACCAGGATGTTGTGTAACAAGTGTCCTTCTCAGTCATCATTAAGTCTATAATGTCTTGTGGCTAAGGACAAAAGGAGATGTAGGTACTTTTTTTTTATTTTACATCTTTTTTTTGTATTGTTTTGTTTTTTTCATTTTTCATTATTAAGAAATTTTCTCCTCACCCCACATACTGTCCACAGAGCCCCCCTCTGCCCTCTATCCACCCCCATCCCTCTCTCCCAAGCCACTCCACATTCTCATATCCCCCAAATCAAGGTCTCCCATGGGCAGTCAGCAGAGCCCAGCACACTGAGCCTAGGCAGGTCCAACCCCCTCCACACTAAACCAAGGCTATTCAAGGTGTCACACCACAGGCACTGGGTTCCAGAAGCCTGCCCATTGACCAGGGATAGATCCCTATACCCTGCCTGGGTGCCTCTCAAACAGTTTGAGCCAAACAACCATCTTCTGTATCCAGAGGACCTAGTCCAGTCTCATCGGGCTCCACAGCCACCAGTCCACAGTTCATGGGCTTAAACTAGTGTGGCCAGGCACCTCAGTTGCAGGTACTTATGATGAACTTTAGCATATATAAATTTCTATGATATTATTACCTTGTGTACATAAAATTTTAGTAAGAGACAAAGATTCAGTTCTACACAGGGAAAGAACTGGAGAATGTTCAATCAATCAGGGAGAGATCTCTGGCTTTGGATGAAGGGGATGCTGAATAGCTTCCCTTGTATCCCAGCAGAGGCTCCTGCAAAGGTCAACTTGACTTCTAGTGTAAGGAAAGCTCATTAGCTGGGAAGCAATTTCAGTTCCCATGACATCTGCAGCTCTTCCCTAGACATTCTATTGTATCCTGGAGAGCCCTGGCATCCTCTGTGATGTCACTATGTTGTGGCAACACCCACTGTCCTTGGGAAGTTTATTCAGTGCCTTCACCATTTTCTGATGAACATGATGGCATACTGAAGAGTCTAAATTGGAAAGAGAATGGAGAGGGTAGAGAGAACAGAGAGTGACGGAAGAAAGCTGATCTTCAGCCTCCGTGTAAAACATCAAGGAAGAAATGGTCAAGAGAATGGTGCAGTGAGTTCTGTGCAGGAAAAGGGAAGCTTTCTGGAGGAAGTGGACTTGAGCTGAATCTTCCAGTGATGGAGAATAGAAAGTTGGAGTCTCTGGAAACCAACAGAACTTCCCTGCTTGTCATGGCTCTTGAAATTCAAGAATTCCAGGATATAAATTGTTTTGCCTCAGAAGTCAGGAAATGGTAAGATCAAAGCTTTATGCTGGGAACTCTTGGCTTTCATTCCTTTTGGAGGATAGGCATTGGTGAGTGAACATGAGACCAACATTAAAGAAGGAGAGATTAATGAGGTGTGCCCGTTTCAAGGCAGAACATCACTGTACTTCAACCACACTGGATAACTTTAGGTACTTCCCAGCTGCTCTGTGTTCCCGAGTTGTCAGTGACGTGACTTGTTGAGTCTGGTGACCGTGTTCTGCCCTTATATGTCTTCTACATCAATAGATATATGGTTAGTGACCTCTCAAGATATTTGGGGAAACTCTAAATTACTGGGGTGATTATGAACTATTGCAATTTTCTGCTAACTTGTAAACCCACAGGATTGCGGACTCTGCAGCCAAGATAAATTCTGAGTCTGCAGCTGTGAATAAGCCTGAAGAGGCTATCTCCTTGGTTACTTGGAGCATGTGTTATGAGGGCAGAGAGAACCAGAGAGCTGAGATAACCACTTCCCTTCAAATAGGGGAGACAACTGAGTTCCCAAGAGGGGGCATCTGAAGAATGGAACAAAATAATTTGGGGTGTCACCAAGTCGTTGGTAAACAAACTTTCTCAAACATTTGATTAGGACTCAGGGGGGTCTGTCCATCCTCTTTGCCTTGTCATATTGCAAGTTAATTTATCTTCATCTACTCACAAGGAGCACCAGGGAGCCACCATCCCACCAAACCTTCCTCACCAAGATGCAGATGAAGCAGAAGGTCCAGAGACTAACGGGCCAGCTACAGCAAATGACTATTGAAAGAAATTAGCAGTGAGATCGCCTGATCTTTATCACAGAAGAGAGCATGAAGAATAGATATTCATTCTTTCAAACGCTGTAATTTCAATCTCAGGTCCACTCTGTCATCATTAATTGATTTTATATAAGGTCTGTGTTTCTGGTAGGCTGCATCATCAGGGTATGCCTTGGCCAAATTCATGTCTCTGAATTGTTCCCAAAGGCAGAATCTCAAATGTGGACAGGAAAGTCATGAGGACATAGACTATTTTGCTTCTTCTAAAAAGAAACAAAAACAGAGCCTGTGGCGTGAGTCATAGTACTCATGGACTGAGGCAGTAGTATGTGAGTTCCCAGTATGCATTTGAAGAGATTCTATCAAGTGCTGGCTAGTGTGAGATGTTAGTTGCTGTGAGTTTGAGTTAATTTTTTGTTACTTGCTTAAAAAGGCCTTGTGTATTTGATTCCCCAAGAAGCACTTGGAGAGGCCTGGTCACACATCTAAATGTGTGGATACAGGAACTGAGACTGATCCCTGCTCCTTTTGTTCCCCTCTGAGAGGACACGCCTGCATACATTTGTTCAGCATCCAATTGATGGAGTTCTCCCACTTTCACTCAGTCTCTCTTTCTCTGTCTCTCTAAGTATCTCTTTCTCTGTCTCTCTGTCTCTCACATACATGTGTATATGTTGTGTATTTTTCTATGTGTTTGTGCATGTATCTCCCTCTAGTCAATGCAATCAGGGATCTGTGGTTGGGCATGAGCAGTTCCCTATCTCACAGTTCTCACGTGATACCTTGGTTAAAATTGGGAACACCACTTTGAGTATTATAGTTCCGCCAGTGTACTTTCTTTAGTGACACGTAGATATTCCCTTGGGGAGTTTATAAATCTGTCATGATGTTGTGTCCCATCCTCAAAACTGTTCATGGTGTTATTTTGGTCTCCATTGTGACAGGTCCCATCACTGAGAATTTCTTTTTGAAGATAGGAGAAACATCTTCATCGACTCTGGAGGGTACACACCTGTGGAGTAGACACCAGGGAAATTCTTAGACAGCTATTTTGGCAAGCCTCCTGAGAGAGCTCATGCAGCTCCACCTCCCATCATCTAAACAGCCTGCCTCTACCGGTGTAGGGTCAGAATAGGTGTAAGTAAATTGTTTTCAAATCTGTGGGTTGGTCCCGGGTTTGGGTACTAACAATATAAGTAAATTTGTTGCAACAACTCTGGGGAAAGGTGTCCTGACTACCTGAGAAGTCAGGCAAAACTTTGATATGCTTAGGACAGCTCTGATGGCTGGAATTGCAAGGAGACAGTTTAGCCCTGGAGGACGAGGTATCCCACACACCTTGAGCTGCTCAGGACAGCAGCTCTGCCCTGAAGGTGTCCTGGACACCTGAAGTTGTTTAGCACACCTCTAATGGCTGAAACTGCAAGGGACTGTTCAGTCCTGGAGGGTGAGGTATCCTGGACACCTCAAGCTTCTCACAACAGCTCTTCCCTGAAGGTGTCCCTGAGACCTGTAGCTGTTGTGCACAGCTCTGATGGCTGGAACTGCAAAGAAGCAGCCCTACCATGGAAAGGACAATTTTCTGAATTTTTGAGAAATTCAGGCCTGGAACTGATGGGGGATGATCTCCCTGCAGGATACAAAAATCCTGCTCTTCTCCTGGAGAGCTGCTACAGCTGAGCTTTGCTCAGTCCCCTCGTAAGGAGGCTTCTGAGCTGAGCTCTGCTTCTCTTGCCTATGCTGTGGCTTTTTTTACTTCACTCTACAAAAAGGGAAACCCCTGGAGAAATGTAGCAATATCCTCTGGCACTGGAGAAAAGTGTCACTTTTTAGCTCTTTATGGCTCTGTCCACTCAGAGATGTCTCAGCAAAGATCTTCTGTTCAGCTCCCCCTTGCTCTGCTCTTTCAGCTTCTTCTTTCTCTGTCCACTGAGGGACATCTCAACATGGATCTTCTCTATGCCAGTGAATGAAGATTATCACTCCCAAAACTCTTTTGAGAAACAAATTTATTTGTGAAAGAGGAGTCCAGGAGAGTAGCTCCCTCTACCAAGATCGATTGAACAGCCTTTTTTTTTTTTAAACTGACCAAGCAAGGCAGTTTAAACAGGATATATTGGGGGTGGAGATAACCAGGGGTTGACTTGGGGCCCAGGATTCTACTGTCCTATTCTGTGATTGGTTCGTTTCTCAAGTCAGTTGGCCAGGGGCAGATATGGCTCTGATCTGACTGAGCCAAATGGTGTGTTTCTTTCTGCCTCGATCTGGGTCTTTTTTCCCTAGTTCTGGCCTCAAGGGTCAGGGTGGGTTTCTTTAGCCAGCCCCTTGTTTCTACAATAGCAAGTTTAATAGATACCAGAAGTTCCCAGTACTTACAAGACAGGATGTGGTATCCCATGACATACAGTAGTCTAGAACACACTCTGAATTCCTGTGATACTTGAGGCCCATATTCATGGAGTTCCTTAACCTCTAGGTCCAGGTCCTACCACCAGCCAAATCTTTTCTATGAAAAGCTCAAGATGGAGCATGAGCTGGTCATGTCACACATGCAGAGCTTAAAGAACGAGAACACCAAAGCCTCAGAGAAATTAATTGGTCTGGCCGAGAAGTCAGTCTTCCATTGTTAAGTGTCTGTTGTTCAGGGGATCACAACATTGTGCAATGGCCATCTCTGGCTTTCCTTGTTGCTGTACTGCAGAGTCTGAAGCTCTGGCTCCAGCCTTTCTGCCACTTAGCAAGCTTCCTTAGCAAGTAGTGCTTTGTCTTATGCTTCTCATTCTCAGCATTGCCAATAGTGAAAGAGACTGTTAGCTACTCACAACCCCATATTGTCATACTTAATAGCCTCCAGAACTAGTATTTTTAACCTTCCTAATGCCATGACCATTGAAGTACAATCCTTCATGTTGTGACATTCCACCATAAAATTATTTTTCTTGCTATGTCATAACTGTAATCACTACTGTGATCAATCATAATGTAAATATCTGTTATGCAGGGTATCTGAGATGCCTCCCCTTTGAAAAGGTCATTCCACCACCAAATGGGTCATGACACTTAGAAGTCCAGTTTGCAACACAAGATGGATATCATGTATGGTCTTCGGCAGGAGTCTAATGCCATAGGACTGCTACACCACTAGTGTCTCCTACTCTCACTCAGAGGGGATTTGTCTTTTACTTGCTGATGTTTCCCCATTTACATGGTCAGAGAAGGGCAGATGAGGAATCTGTTTGCTTACTACATTTTCTTGGATTTCTTTTGTTGTTGGTGTTTTCAGAAATAGTATGATTCTTTCTGGAATTCCTTTTTCTCTACTTTTGCCCAAGAGGAAAATGTCAGAGACCCCCCAGACACAGAAAGAGCAGGAAAGAACAAGCAGCTGGGTCAAGGTTAGGTCCAGCACCATTTTCTCTTGTAACATTAGCCTGTTTAACCTTCAACCCACTTGTGTTTACTTCATCACTTTACTCACACATTCCCCACACACACACATTCAACCCCATCACCACTTTCATGACAATCAATTGTTTATTTTTTTTTTGTCCATGCACCAGTATTTCTGGGAAGTGAGTCTTTTGTTAGAATCATTTGACAATCAATCCCTGCTTCTCTGACTGAAGCTGCAGTCCAGTGATGAAGATGGATCAGTCACACATCACACACCTTCATGTCATTATGAGGAGAGAGGTGCTATGAACAGCCTTGAGGGAGTAAGTTCAAAGTCCAGCACCATTTACTTTTTGCTCATTTGCTTCTCATGGTTTACGTATGATCACAGTGGGGATAGCAGCTTGCAAGTAGGAGAGCCCCTGCAAATGTCAAGTGAGTCATTCTCTTTGTCACCTCGTTGGGAGCATGTGGCCATCTTCCTCCCATTCTCTGCGTGCCAAGGTGGTCTCTTCACTTTGACAAGCTGTTGTTTCACACTTATAGAGACCTCAGTGTGAGTTAGGCAGCAGTGTTTACTTTGTGTTCTGTTCTCTTTTCTTTTGTCCTCTCCCATCATTGTTGATCAAATTCCCTATCTGATACTCTCCAAAATGTTGGAACCACAGTGTCAATAACACTAGGGAAGACTGAATGTATTGTCACTTTTCAACGTGATGCCCATATCATAGCTGAGGGACTGTTTTACTCTCCATGTCTGTATGTAGCTCTGCCATGCTGAGAGGTCTTGAGCTCTGCCTCCTCACCCAGCATCAGTGATTTTTGTTTCTGAGGCTTCTGGACCCTGTCCCAGCTAATTGTGGGGTTCCATTCATCCTTCCATTTGTGTGTTCTCTTAACTTGAAGTGGTATCATTCTTACTAGAGGAGTGTGTCATACATGGTGATCCTTTTATAGAACTGAGTGTTTCATTGGTTCCTTTGTATGGTTTGTTCAGGTTTGATTTTATTATTATTGGCTTTATTATTCTCTTGTGCTGTATGAGGTAAGATTCAGAACTCATTGACATGAGTTCTGATCTTTGTTGTTTCTTTCTGACTAATGATATTTCATTTTTATGCTTTTAACACATAGTTACTGTGAATGAACTCACACACATAGCGTTCACTCAGTTGTGCACACACTGTAACTCACATTTGAATGGTGGATGGGAATAGTTTAGTAGAGTTCAATGCCTTTATTATACCATGTTTCCCAGGAATTGAATTCAGACTTATTGACATGTACTTTCACTTGTTGTACCATCTACTAGTTCCTAATTTTTTAAATGTATACCTTTATACCAATAGACTTCAACTTCCCTCTTGCAACACCATTTTTTTGTTAGATTCTAATGTTTTGTTATTTTTGTACATGTCAAGTATGTTATGCTTCCTTCTTACCACCATTTGTGTCTAAGAACTTTGGAACCCACTCCCAATTTCTTTTGCATCTCACTGATTGTTCAGTGTTTTATTTTCTAGCCTCCATGTGTCTGTATATTTTCTATAGTTTATTTTTGTTCATTTTGTATTTTTATACTGTGATCTTATAAAAATAAAAAATATTTCAATTACCTTGTTTTTGAGAAGATTTGCTTCACATAAAACCATTTTGAAAAGTAATTGTTCAGGCTGCTAATAAAAATGAATTCTGCTACTGCTCCTTGGAAAGTTTTGTAAGTGTTAAATCAGTCCATTTATTTGTATATCAGATGTTCATTGCTTTCCTTTTGTTTTGATAACTGATATAATCAGTATTAAACTTGCCCAAAATAATGTTGAGTTCTATCTGTTATCTCATATTTAGTAGTGTGTGGTTTATAAAATTGGGAAAATCAATGTCACAAGAACATGTGTTTATGGATTCTTGTTGAATTTCTCACTTTATCAATATATAGGGACCTTCATTTTCTCATTCACTAATTTAACTTTAAAGTGTACATGGTGGACTATCAGTGTGGTTAGACTTGTTTGTTTCCACATGTGATTTTCTGCCTATTACTTTGTCACTGAAGTTCATTTGTTGCAGGTACCAAATAGCTCTATGCAATAGAATATTATTTTAAGGTGTACTGCTTTTTATTATGTTGAATTTGTTTCACTTTGTGATGCTATATTACTGTGCCTGTGTAAAACACCTGATGATTTAATAAAGAACTGGCCAACAGCAAGAAAGGAGAAAGGATAGGTGGGCTGGCAGGCTTAGAGTATATATAAAGAAGGAGAAAACTGGGTGGAAAACACTAAAATCAAGGAGTCAGAGAATGAGGAGGGCTCCAGGAACCAGCCACCCTGATACACAGGAAGCCACAGAGTAAGAGTATGATTTACAGAATTTAAAGAATAAGAAAAGCCAGAGACAAAAGACAAAAGGGTTAATTTAAGATAAGCTGGCTGGAAATTAAGCCAAATTAAGGGCTGGGTACTCATAAATAAGAATAAGCCTAGATGTATGATTTACTTAGGAACTCGATGGAGGTCCATCAAAAGAGCAATAACCTCCAAAAACAGCTCTCTTTCACTTACGTAGTCTATTCTGTCAGGCTATTTCTTCTGATTGGAATGTAAGACACTTAAAAGTCAGAATTATCTCAAGTTATAAAATAATTACTATCATTTTATTATATCTCCTTTACTACATGTTTTAATTTTTCAAGATAGTTTTTACTTAAATATTTTTAGTCTAATAATGTATTTGGACTCTCTCACATACATTTATACTCAACCTTCCCAGTTCTCTTCTTCTTGCTTTGGTTTTGGGAATGCTTTCTTCTAACTTATTATTTTTGTCTGTTTTTATAGGATACATTTCAGGATTCATTGCAATCTTTGCCTTTACTACATTAAATGCACCAAAGATGAATACATTCTGAATGAAAGGTTTCTTTTCTATTATTCATTACAAAATTTTTTAATAAATAGAGTTTTCAAGATAGCAGTACTCAATTTCACCCAAGGAGAAAAATTTCATCATTGTAGGCTATGATAGGCAAAACAAAAGGGTGTTAAAAAATGTAAGCTGCCTTATCCAGGCTTTTAAAATTCTAGTTGTGTCCATATTCTGCAAAGCCTTTTGATAGTACTGCATAATTTATTTGTGGCATAATGACATTATAATTTACCCAAACTATTGATAGTATTTGAATGACTGATGTATTAGTAAAACTTACCCTAAAGGTTTCTCTTTTAATCACCAGTAACCTCATATGACAAATTATTGGAATTATCAGTGATTTTTAAAAACTTAATTTATTCGTAATAGACACACAGCCTCAAGTGGAAAAATATTAACAGTTAAAAGGGGTATAGTAACAAGGGCCTGAGTAAATAATGGGCACAAGTGTGGGGTTGTTTCCATTCTCCTGATATTAGAAGTAGATTATACGGACCATGTCTTAATGTTCAACAGTCTACTGGGATAAAAAGTGATGCATTCAATTATGTTTGGTTTACTACAGCCATATTAAGTACTTGTGAGGTAGAAGGAAAAATAATCACAGCTCACTGAGAGACTTGTGTTTTCAGGAGTAGAAAAATGAGGATATAAAGTGAATAGGTGGGGTTGATTTGCCATGGGGCTATTGTGACAGACTGTGAGATCATTGTTGTTGCCTGGCAACCCAAGTGGAATTCTCTCTACCCACATCATGGGACCAACAAATGGGGAGCAGCTGAGATGCAGTGTTTTTTAGGACATTTTATTATCCAAAATAAGTGTACCATACAAACTTTATTTTGCACAAAGTGGGAGGTGATTCCAATCAGTCCCTGGCAAAATCTTTGGACATTACTCTTGCACCTGGCACTATTACTTAATAAAGGGTCCCTGATCTCACTGGATACTGCCTGAGCAAAAGATATTCAGAGCCTTTTCTGGGTGGATGTCCTATTAACTGAGAAGTAAGCTATGGAATAAGAAATAAAAGCCTCAGAGTTATCTTCCAGGGTAACAATTATTCTATTGTTACCTTCTTTCTGCCAGGTTTTAAGCCATTTCTTATACTAGATTGAGGTTGTAGTAAGAGTTGCTTTTCTCTGAGACAGATGCCCAACTTTACATATCTGATGTACTCTAAAACACTAAGTCAATAAGCACAGTACCACCTATGAAAATTGAAGGCATTATGTGTCACTTTTGAACTTGGGGTCTGAAGATAGGTGAGGTTCCTGCCACATTGTTCAAGCTAGGATGTTATGGTTACTTATTGAGAAGTCTCAGCCTCTGGCTTTTGGCCAAGTGTTGATAATATTTATTCTGATGCTTCTGGACCCTGTAAATTGTAGAGGTGCCATTGACACTAGGAGAGTGACTCTGGTCTTGGCATCAAGTGAGTAAACCTATGTTTATTCTATGGAAATTCTATGCTGAAACTGAATTGTCTTAGTGATACACTCCGTTTTTCCTTTGGTTTCATGTGAGAGATTGCAAGTAATGAAGTCTGCATTCTCCAGGACATCCAAGGTGATTTAAGATCTGTAGACCTGGTGGACAGTGTACATTCCCAAAGCATGCAGGGCTCTTGAATTCTTGACCAAACAGAAAGAGAAAAACAGTCTTACAGTTACAATAATTGTTGTATTTATCAGGAAAACAAAAAAATTATCACCCGAGGAGTCTACAAATGGAGCTTAGGTAAGAAGAGAAGTCGCCTGGGCTTTCCTTCTTCACACTTGATAGAAAATGGAGATACAAATTCTACAGAGCCACAGTCAGTGTCCCTAGCTGTTCTTTGGTTCTTTAAAATAAACCATTCCACATTTCCAGAGAACCCAACATATCCAGGTTGTTCTTCTCTCTTCCCATGAAGTTGAAAGAATACTGGTATTTCTCCTAGTGTTTGTTTTTGTTTGGCCATTGAGATTATAATATGATTATGTTATTTCCCCTTGATTTGTGGACTCACAAACATTCCATTTATGTTTTTATGTTCTATCCATTTGATAAAATTTTAACAATATGAATACCCAAACAGGAGCTAAATAATTCAACAATTGCTGTGCCAATATGCATGATAAAAAACCCAGGAGGTTGCAATCCTATGTAACAATTTAGCAGAAACTAAGGGATGTTGGGCATGGGAGAAATTGTCTTCCCAATGGAATAGGACAATATGTTACCTGATATAGTTCTTTTTTTAGATTGCATTATACTATATTAAAATCTTCTTTCTACATGTGAACAATACCACATATATTCCTTTATTTACACATTCAAGGCTTCTTTTATCAGTAGTTCTTTTATAAAATCTAAATCATTTATAAGCACTTACATTTCTAATATCACAAATATTATCTTGTCAGCTATCTGTTCTTGCTGCCTTTCCTTTCTCCTTCCTTGATTCTTCCTACCTACTTATCCTCATCCACTTTTCATCCTTTATCTTTTATTATTATTCACTATACTCATATTCAATTTATTTTCCTTTACATATTTTTCTTTCTTTTTACTTTATTTCCTCCTTCCTTCCTTTATTCTTTCATTTTTTCAAACCTCTTTTCTTCCTTTCTTTCATTTTTCTTCAATGAAATGTCCTTTTTTACATGAGCTGAAGATTTAATTCACAGACTAATCTCATGACAGAAAAAATTACAAGTGAACCTCATACACATTATTAATAGAAGATGGCAGAAAAACTGTAGCTTGCTTTGCTTGCAGGCATCTGGTTTTTTAGTGGATTTGTAGTATCAATGAACAGAAGGCAGTGTCTTTTCTCTGGGTGAACATTAATAGGAGACACCTACGCTATAACGGAATGTTGTTTCAAACCAGTGAAATAAGAATAGCTTCCTTTGTCCACTTTCCATTGCCTTTGTACCTTACCAGCAAAGATGCACCTTGAAATGATTGATTCTTTTTAACTTTGATGGCATTATACACCAACATGCTAAAAATCCCATACAGGTCTTTCAGGGTCAAAATTTAAAAAGTCTCACATCCATGCTCTTCCATACATAGAGATACCGTCTATTTAATATATTGTATGATCACAAGTGCAATAATGAGGAGCATAAGGCCTACTTATAATCTAAGATTGGTTTGAACTCAGAGAGCCCATGAATTGGCAAAGAAGAAAACATTCTATATACTCTAGAGATGAATTCAAACTTCAAAAGACTCAGAAGACATCACAGAGTGATTTTTGTATGTAGTAGGTATAGGATACCATATCTACTGTTAGCATTATCCAAGTTTAAAATATTAAAAAAATTGGGGGTTTTGGTGAAAGCCACATAAAACCACAAGGTTCAAGAGTAGCTGAATTTATAGCAGGCCATAGTCCAGTGATGAGAAAAGAGACATACCTACCTTTCTCAGGGTAATTATTTATTCTTTTGAGAGAAGAGGTAAGACTGTTGGCTCAAAATGTTGAAATTAGATTCTCAGAGATTTGCATTATATAACAAGCTGCTTTTTATACCTTACAGCTTGCCCTCATGAATAAAGAAGATTTGTCTGCAACAAAAGGGATTCCTAGACCTAGTTTAGTAAAGAGTGAGGATCTCATGTCTCCAGTCATGATGTAAAGCAAACGATAACCAGACTACAACCCACAGCTCCAGAGAAGCTATCTAAGAAAAAGGACCCTAAGAGAGACACATAGATAGTCCTGCAAAGAAGAAATAGATGAGATCTACATGAGCAAACTGTTATTAATAGGGGTAATGGAGGGCAAGGAATGGGGAATGAGAACACAGGGGAATGTGATGGTCAAGCTGGAAAGGGACAGAGTGGGAGAGCAAGGAAAGAGATACTATGATAAATGAAGACATCATGGGAATATGGAGAAACAGGGTGCTAGGAAAGTTCTCAGGAACCCACAAAGATGACCTCACCTTAGTGTACTAGCAATAGTCAAGAGGGTGCCTGAGCAGGCCTACTCAGTGATAGGATGGTTAAATATTGTAACAATCATCATAGTACTTTCATCCAGTGACTCATGGAAGCAGATGAACAGATCCACAGCCAGGTGCCAGGCCAAGTTCCAGGTGTCCTATTGATGAGAGAGACAAGGAATTCTATGACGATGATGGAAAAAAGTACAGAGACAACTAGACAAAGTAGTGAAAATGCATGAACTGTGGATCAATAGCTGAGGAGACCCCATGGTACTGGACTAGGCACTCTGGATAGGTGAGACAGTTGTTTAGGTTGAATTGTTTAGGGGGCACCCAGGCAGTGGGATCAGGACCTGTCCCTAGTGCATTAGCCAGCTTTTTGGAGCCTAGTTCCTATGGTGACACACTTTGTGAAGCCTTGGTGCAGGGAGGAGGGGCTTGGACCTGCTTCAACTGAATGTACCAGGCTCTGCTGACTGCCCATGGGATACCTTGCCTTGGAGGAGGTAGGAATGGGGTTGGTTTGGGATAAAGGCTGGGAGGTGGGAGAAGCGAGGACAGGGAAATCTGTGGTTGGTATCTAAAATGAATAGAAAATCTCTCAATAATAAAAAAAAAGAAAAGAAAAAAATCTTAGTGCCATTACATTATCTGGCATCCTTGGAAAATTCCCTTACAGGGTAATACTTCAATATGATGAGCCAAATGAATAACTGAAGGGGAAAGGAAGATGCACAGAACTTCAAGTTATATACATATATATATATATATATATATATATATATATATATACATATATATATACATATATATACAATGAAGCAATGATATAAGATAAACAAATGATTGCTGATTATCCTACTTTATTACATTTCTACCAGACACATGAAAATATCTCTTTGAATACACACATAAAGTTTTTAATGTTTCTTATATTCTTTTCTATTAAGCATTTTAAAATTAACATTGTTGTGTTTACAAAACAGCACACATTGGGAGTAGATTATCTACTCTTGGACTTGTACACTGGAGATAGACACATGAGGATCATGAGTTCAAATGTATCCTTGAATCATTACTGAAATCTTTGCCAGGTTTAATATACACAACACTATCTCAAGGGAACTTGAGAAAACATGTAATCAAAACCCAAAACCACAAAACACCACCCTTTTCACAGAACATCTTACTCAGAAAGTATGACCATACACTGCCTGATATTTAAATAAACCTTAGACTAGTAAGATGATGGATTTTCCGTTTTATGTATTATAGCAGAAATATATATATCACTAAGTAAAAACACAATGGAAGACGAACAAAAGACATAGAAGGAATATAAAGACCACAAAAGTAATTTTAACTAAAATGAATTTGCCACACATATAGCACACTTTGGTAGCTTCCTCAAATGTTTCAAAATAGAAATGAAAATGCATTGATCTCCCCCATCAATCTTGACTAAAAATAGTAACTAGTTTACTTTCTTCAATTCTATCATGAAAAGAAAATGAAGTAAGATCTTTTTCTTTAAGCTTAAGACAACTGTGATGTCTAAAATCTGTACCAAATTGTTTACATGAATAAAATTTTTCTTGTGTATGAATTTGTCCCTATTTCCTGATTTTAGCATGATATAAATAGGCTTTAAAATATTTTCAAGGCTAGAGACATGGTTGGGCAGTTAAGGAAAGTTCATTCCCAGGAATAAGACTTGATTTGGACAACTTCCTTTAGTTCTTGCTACAAGAAGATTCAAGAGCCTAACATTTTCAGAAACTACCATGCAAATTCACATATCCCAAAAACATGTACTGACATCACATTATTAAAACTGAAAGAACTCTTTAAAAAACAATTTTTCACTGATGAAACTTTTTCATTTGTAAGCATGCATTCCTATAGCACAGGTATTGAGACATTTAAAGGCTTACAGAGATTTTCTTCTTTGTGAATTGGTTCATATAACAGAAAGCAAGCATGTGTGATTGAAGTCAGAGAAATCCTTTTCAGTTGGCAGTATAATTTGTGAAGGTTTAGGAAATGCTGTTCTGCTGAGAAAATATGTCACTGGGGGTATGCTTTGATCAGTTACATCCACACATCATTTTCAGTTCCCACTCACTGCTTCATGCTGCAGGCTAAGGATGTGAGCTCTCAATTTAGCTGCTATGTCTGATAATTGTTGCCGTGCCACTAATACGGTGATACTGTCTCCCTCTGGGGCCAAATAAAATTCATTATTAGTGAACATAGACATTATATAAAAAGAACAGGAAAGGAACTAATAAAAATACATCACGTTTGACACCTGAATTAGTTATTTCATTTAATTAAAGAGGAGTACAAAATCTAAAAATACTACATTATTATTTAAATTCATAGTGGAAGTTTTTAGCTCTGAAAGAAAAATTCTCTGAGTATCAAAAGTTAGGTTACACCTATAGTTGGGAGTGGAAGGTATCTTGGATATATACAATTGAGAGGAGAAAGATATCCTGGCTGCTGGGGTGTCAGGCTCTACCTGAAGCTGTGCAGGAAAGGTTTCCAGGATACCTACAGCTCTCAAAAAAAAATCTGTGAAAGGAAGCTGGATACCTAAAGCTGTGAGGAGATAGGAATACTGATTTAGAAAGTTAGGCTAGTCCTGAAAGCTTGTCCCAGTGTGGGATGGTTTACTTGAAGGATGTGACAAACCTGCTCCTCTCCAAAAATGAGCAATTACAGATTATCTGTGCTACACTCAGCTAAGACAGATTTCCAGCAGATCTATCCTTTGCTGCTCTACTCCACTCCTCGAAGAGAATTTTCCAGCAGAGGTGTCCATTATTTCTCTGTTCCACCCCACTAGTGAGTTTCCCAGCAGAGATATCCATTGCTTCTCTGCTTGACTCCACTAGGGAGATTCCCAGCAGATTCTGCTCTGCTCTGTCAAAAGATCTTCACACAAATCTAATTCAAGAGATTTATATAGGGGAGAGGGATCCAGAATAGTGGTTGCCTGTGTCAGTGTGAAAAAGGGCAGCTGCCTGCTGTAAAGACACAGGACTTATATGGGGCTTGATAGTGGTGGAGATTTCCAGGGAAAAGAGTTTGAGGATAGGTATTGGTTGGTTTTCAATCTCAAGCTCAGAGATTGGGAGGCTTTCATGTGCTGTGATTGGTTGGTTTGTGCTCAGGGATTGGTTCATTTTTCTGCTCATGGATTGGTTGACTTTGTGCTCAGATGGTCAGAGGTAGAGTGTATTTCTTTGGCTCTGGTTTCAGTGTAAAACTGAATTTTTTTCACTGGCTCTGGTTTTAGTTTCCAGGTGTGTTTTTTTAGTTGACCTTTTATCTTACACACAAGGCTTTATAAACTACTAAATTCAATAAATCCATGATTTTTACAAGGGCAAACATTGTAAAAATGGACATCATAATGCATGAACAGATTGCTGACATTGTCAAATTGTTTTTTGCAAAATGAACACCCTTGTGTAACTGAATGCAATTATTTTGGATAAGGATCTTACCAAATATTTTATAATAATAAGTCCTCAGTACTTTTTTTTGTAGGTACTCAAAGACTATTGCAATATGCAAAGGCTTTAAGAGATTGACTGAACAGAAAAAAAATTCATTCGTGTATAAAGAGCAAAACTGTACAACACTGACTATATTTGTAGGGTTTCTCTGCAGTATGACTTTTTCTAATTATTTTAAAAACTACTGATACATACAAAGGCTTCATCACACTGATTACATTCATACAGTAGGTGTTGTTTCATGCATTTGAAGAGTACTGTGTGTGAAAAGACCTCACCACATTGATTAACATTGATTAAGTTCATGGGGTTTCTTTCTAGGATGTGATTTTTCATGCATTTGAAGATGACTGTGATGACAAAAAGCTTTACCACATTAATTATGGTCATAGGTTTTTCCTCCAGCATGTCTTCTTTATGTATTTGAAGAGTACTGTGATGATCATAGACTTTACCACATTGAATACATTCATAGGTTTTCTCTCCAGGATGTCATCTTTTATGTTATTTGAAGAGTACTGTGATGAGCATAAACTTTACCACATTGATTACATTCATAGAGTTTATCTCCAGTGTGTGTTCTTTTTATGCATTTGAAGAGTTTGGTGATATGCAAAGGCTTTACCACATTGATTACATTGATAGGGTTTCTCTCCTGGATGTGTTATTTTATGACTTTGAAGATGACCATGTTGTGCAAAAGCTTTACCACATTGAATACATTCATAGGGTTTCTCACCAGTATGTGTTCTTTTATGTACTTGAAGATGACTATGTTTTGCAAAGGCTTTACCACACTGATTGCATTCATAGGGTTTCTCTCCTGTATATGTTCTTTTGTGACTTTGAAGATTACCATGTTGTGCAAAGGCTTTACCACAATGATTACATTCATAGGGCTTCTCTCCAGTATGTGTTCTTTTATGCCTTTGAAGATGACTGGATCGTGCAAAGGCTTTACCACACTGATTACATTCACAGGGTTTCTCTCCTGTATGTGTTCTTTTATAACTTTAAAGATGACCATGTTGTGCAAAGGCTTTACCACACTGATTACATTCACTGGGTTTCTCTCCTGTATGTGTTCTTTTATGGCTTTGAAGATGACCATGTTGTGCAAAGGCTTTACCACAGTGATTACATTCATAGGCCTTCTCTCCAGTATGTGTTCTTTTATGCCTTTGAAGATGACTGGATCGTGCAAAGGCTTTACCACACTGATTATATTCACAGGGTTTCTCTCCTGTATGTGTTCTTTTATAACTTTGAAGATGACCATGTTGTGCAAAGGCTTTACCACAATGATTACATTCACTGGGTTTCTCTCCTGTATGTGTTCTTTTATGGCTTTGAAGATGACCATGTTGTGCAAAGGCTTTACCACACTGTTTACAGTCGTAGGGTTTCTCTCCAGTATGCCTTCTTTTATGTATTTGAAGAGTACTATGATGAGCATAGGCTTTTCCACATTGATTACATTTATAGGGTTTCTCACCAGTATGTGTTGTTAAATGCCTTTGAAGATTACCATGTTGTACAAAGGCTTTACCACATTGAATACATTCATAGGGTTTCTCTCCAATATGGGATCTTTTATGTATTTGAAGAATACTGTGTTGTGCAAAGGCCTTACCACATTGATTACATTTATATGATTTCTCTCCATTATGTGTTGTTTTATGCACTTGAATATGACTGTGACAGCCAAAGGCTTTACCACATTGATTACATTCATAGGGTTTCTCTCTAGTGTGTATTCTTTTATCCCTTTGATGGTGAATGTTACATGCAAAGGATTTAACATATTGAACATATACAGAAAGTTTCTCTCCAGAATCTCTTCTTTCATGGTTGCAGGGATAATTAGAAGATGTAAAAGCTTTAACACATTCAACACACACTTGAATCTTTATATCCATATAAATTGATTTTACCATTTGGTCCAAATGTAAAGAGGAATCAGAGCTTAAAGTTTTATCATTATGTTTACATTCATTTTTTTTCTTTTCATTAATAGTTGTTTTGCATTTATGAAGATACCTGTGATGGTAACATCCTTTGTTACATGGTTTGTAATTACAGAAATTTTCTCTATATGAGATTTTTTACATGTTTGAAGAGAACTGGAAAAACTTAGAACTTTACCACCCTTATTGCATTCATAAACTTTCCTATACTTTGATTCATATTACAATTGCTAAGTGAACTAAGCCCAAGAGATTATTGATAAAGTACTAGTATTCATAAGACTTTTCTGCTTTGTAAGTTTGTTGATGTATTAACAATGAAACTATAAAATCAATTACTTGTATTCTTGAATCAAATTCAACAATACACTCAATATGGGATTGCTACATATCTTCACATTGTTCTGAGAGAGAAGTATGTTATGTGTTTCCATATCCCTATTCTCATATGCCTTGTATCCATAGTTGCATATGATACACTTAGGGATGGAAAAATAACAAATAAAAGTGTTCCACATTGAATTCACACAGTCTGAATTTCTGTTTCTCATAGACATGTGGTAAGTGATTAAGAATTCTCCACAAAAACGTTCCTTTATTCTTGACTCTAACTGCTACACTTATTAAATTTAGCCCAGTCATAAAATGTATATGAGTAACACTAGCTTTACTATGGACTCTTTGCTTACTAAAAGGTTTTGAAGATATACTTAAAACCTCCTCAATGTGTATACATTTCGTAATATGAGTTGTATGAAATAAATAGATTGACAATTCCACAGCATATCTCTCATAGTGCTATGGTTTAAAGTGTGATATCTGTTGAGAATTTTTTTACTTGTATTCTTTCTTAAAATAATACCTTGCAAATGCTATTCATCTACCTGACATTGAGGTCTATGTTTTTGTGAGAATTTAATAATCATCAAAGCACATTAATATGTGCTTATTTACACTTTTACTTTTGTATAAATCTTACAGGACACATGATTTTTTTCAGAGGCACATTTGCATCAGTTTACACTTGAAACTTACCTTTCATGTCTTCTAGAGGTTTGATGATGTTCTTCAGTATTATGGTCTATTATGTATCCTATAATACAGTACCAGAAAATGGCCTATTATTGAAAACTGTGTGAAATTTAAATTACTATATTCAATGAACCTTAGAAGCATGCCTGATTTATTCACCTCACTCTTCTTTCTCAATCAAATTACAGAATAGTCATCCCAAACTAAGGAACAATTGTTTCCTTATTTTAAAAAGTGAAGTAAAATTCGGTCATACCTATAGTAGTCAGGTTTCTGTAGGTCTCCATCATCACATCTTTGTAGAGATTCTTCTGGGAAGGATCCAGCAAAGTCCACTCTTCCCAAGTGAAGTTGACATGCACATCATCATAGGTCACTGCATTCTAAAATATACCACACACGTGTACAACAGAAAGCATGATACTGACAACATTGTAAATGCATAATTCTTTGACAATGTAGTCGTATAATTCTGGTGATTCCCACATTTATTCCATGACATAGCTGTTATAATGTAATCACCAAGCCACTTTAGAAGGAAACTGAATAAGACATTCACCTCTTTCATTTCTGTACCCCGTGAATGGGGAATGGGATATCACCTTGCAAGAGACATGCCTATTAAAAATATGGAGACACAAGTAAACAGATCAACAGTACAGAGTACATATGAGAGAAAATGTATGAACAATTACTAAGTATAAGAAAGAAAAACAAGATGGACATGCTGGGTGTATTGGTTCACACCTTAACCCCTGCACTCAGAAGTGAGAGTAAGGTATATCTGCCTCAGAGTTGAATGCCAGTCTTTTTTTTTTTTTTTTTTTTTTTTTTGGTTTTTGGAGACAGGGTTTCTCTGTGTAGCTTTGCGCCTTTTCCTGGAACTCACTTGGTAGCCCAGGCTGGCCTCGAACTCACAGAGATCCGCCTGGCTCTGCCTCCCGAGTGCTGGGATTAAAGGCGTGCGCCACCACCGCCCGGCTAAATGCCAGTCTTATATATGCAATCAGTTCCAGGATATCCAGAAGTACATGTTAAGATGCTGTTTCTCATGCAAAAATTATTCAAAAAAACAAAATATATAGAAAGAACTCAGAGGTTTTTATTGGCATTTCTACAAAGAGTTATGTACTCATTCCAGTTCTGTATTCATCTTCCAGAAACCTGAAATGTCCCAATTTAAACTATAACATCACTGTGATTTTACTAAAATCATGTTCAAATCATGTTTAAATAGCTACAAATGGACAGATGAAAGCTTTAGCAATATAAATGTTGATCATAAATAATCAACACAGGGCCGAAGAGATGGTTCAAAAGTAAAGAGCTCTTGCTGGCCTTGTAAATGGTTCTGCTTAGTGATATGTCCCATTATATTTGGATTATTTAGTTTGTTGTTTAATTTCTTGATTTATTTATTATTCTGAGAGGTAACCCAGAATCACAGACAAAAACATAGTTTACTCATTTATAAGTGGATATTAGCACAGTCAATTATAGTACAATCCTTAGATACAGAGTGGTAAGAACAGCTCCATGGGAAATTCGTGGATCTTCCTGAGAAGAGGAAATAGAATAGATTTTGTGAGTTCACTGGAGGCAGGTGAGGATGGGAAAGGGAAGGATTTGATGAGTAAGGAAAGGACAGAGGAGAAGATTACTGAAAAGATGATTGGAGTAGGGAATCTTTTAGTGAGGGATATGAAAATGTAGTGCAGTGTAAACATCATTCCTCACCAAGATGCAGGTGAAGCAGAAGGTGCAGAGACTGGCCAGTCAGCTACAGCAAATGACCATTGAAAGAAATTAGCTGTGAGATCTCCTGATTTTTATCACAGAAGAGAGCATGAAGAATACTTTTTCATTCTTTCAAACCCTGTGGTTTCAATCTCAGGTCCACTCTGTCATCATTAATTCATTTTATACAAGGTTTGTGTTTCTGGTAGGCTGCATCTTCAGGGTATACTTTTGCCCAAAATCATGTCTCTGAATTCTTCCCAAAGGCAGAACCTCAAATGTGGACAGGAGTATCATGAGGACATAGACTAAATTTAACTAAATGAAGTTGCCATACATATAGCACACTTTGGTATCTAACTCAAATGTTTCAAAATAGAAATGAAAATGCATTGATCTCCCCCATCAGTCTTGACTAAACATAGTAACTAATTTACTTCCTTCAAGCCTACGATGAAAAGAAAATGAAGTAAAATTTTTTTCTTCAAGCTGAAGACAACTGTGATATCTAAAATCTGTACCAAGTTGTTTACATGAATAAATTTTTTCTCTTGTATGAGTTTGTCCCTATTTCCTGACTTTAATGTGATATAAATAGGCTTTAAAGTATTTTCACAGCTAGAGACATGGTTGGGCAATTAAGGAAAATTCATCCCCAGGAATAAGACATGATTTTGACAACTTCCTTTAGTTCTTGCTACAAGAAGATCCGAGAGGATAACATTTTCAGAAACTAGCATGCAAATTCACATACCCCCCCAAAAAATGTACTGACATCACATACTTAAAATTAAAACAACTCTTTAAAGTAACATTTTTTCATTGATGAAACTTTTTCATTTGTAAGCATGCATTGCTGTAACACAGGTATTGAGACATTTAAATGTTTACAGAGATTTTCTTCACTGTGAATTGGTTCATATAACAGAAAGCAAGCATGTACACTTGAAGTCAAAGAAATCCTTTTCAGATAGTGGCATCATTTGTGAAGGTTTAGGAAATGCTGTTGTGCTGAGGAAATATGTCACTGGGGGTAGGATTTCATAATTTACTTCCACACATCATTTTCAATTCCCACTCTGTGCTTCATGGAGCAAGCTAAGGATGGAGCTCTCGATTTAGCTGCCATGTCTGACACTTGATGCCATGCCACTTACATGCTGATCCTGGGGCTAAATAAAGCTCATTATAAGTTGACATAGACACTACATAGCAGGAACAGAAAAGGAACTAATACAAATCCATAAAGTTTTACACCTGAATTATTTATTTAATATAATTAAAGAAGAGTATAAATTCTAAAAATACTACATTATTATTTAAATTCATAGTGCAAGTGTTTAGCTCTGGAAAGAAAAGTTCCCTGAGTATCAAAAGTTAGGTTACACCTACACTTCAGAGTGGAAGGTATCCTGGATATACACAATTGAGAGGGCAAAGATATCCTGGCTGTTGGTGTGTCAGGCTATAACTGAAGCTGTAGAGGAAAGGTTTCCAGGATACCTACAGCTCTCAAAAAAAAAAGCTGTGAAAGAAAGCTGGATACCTAAAGCTGTGAGGAGATAGGAATACTGGCTGTTAGAAAGTCAGGCTAGTCCTGAACGTTTGTCCCAGTGTGGGATGGTTTACTTGAAGGATGTGGCAAACCTGCTCCTCTTCAAAAAAGAGCCATTACAGCTTAGCTGAGCTACACTCAGCTAAGAGAGTTTTCCAGCAGAGATGGTTCCTATAGGTCTCAATCATCACATCTTTGTAGAGATTTTTCTGGGAAGGATCCAGCAAAGTCCACTCTTCCCAAGTGAAGTTGATATGCACATCATCATAGGTCACTGCATTCTAAAACATTCCATACATGTGAACAACAGAAAGCATGATACTGACAACATTGTAAATATATAATTCTTTGACAGTATATTCATACAATTCTGGTGCTCACTATCTTACTCCATTACATAGTTGTTATAATGTAATCACCAAGTCACTTTAGAAGAAAACTGAAAAGGGTTTTCACCTCTGTCAATTCTGTACTCTTTGAAAGGGGTATCACCTCACAAGAAAAATGCCAATTAACAAACATACACAGACAAGTAAACAAAACAACAGTACAGAGTACACATGAGAGAAATTGTATGAACTAACTACAAAGAAGAAATAAGATGGACAAGCTATTGGCTAACGACTTTAATCCCAACACTCCAAAGCCGGGTGCAGGTATATCTGCCTCTGAGTTGAATGCCAGAATAGTATATGTAATCAGGTCCAAGACAGATAGAACCTAGATGAGCAACTGTCTTTGTGGTAAGGTGGAAGAGTAACAGTGGGTATATGCACAAAAGTGGTATAACTGGATCTTGAGGTAGATTGACTCCCAATTATCTGAGGATATCATATTGATTTCCACAGTGCCTGTATTAATTTGAACCTGTGACAGCAATGAATTCCCTTGGTCCATATTTTTTCCAACATTAGCCGTCACTTGAGTTATTGATCTTAACCATTCTTTTTTTTTTATCTTAACCATTCTTACAAGTGTAAGACAAAAGCACAAAGTAGTTTCAATATGCATTTGCCTGATGGCTAAGAATGTTGAAAATTTTTTCAAGTGCTTCTCAGCCACTTTAGATTCTTCTACTGAGAATTCTATTTAGAGGTATACCCCATTATAATTGAATTATTTGGTTTGTTGTTGAGTTTCTAAAGTTCTTTATTATCTTTTGTGAGAAAACCCAAAAGCACATAGACAAACATGTTGTACTCACTCATATATGAAAATTAGCTGTTAAGTAAAGTACACTCACAATACACATAGTTAATCACAATACAATCCACAGATGCATAGAGGCTAAGTAAGAACAGCAGCTCTAGGGTATATGCATGAATCTCACTGGGAGAAGTATATAGAATAGATTTTGTGGGTGCACTGGAGACAATTGGAGATGGGAACAGGATTGGTCAGGTGAGTAAGGAAGGGACAGAGGAGAAGACAGGGAAAGATAACTGGATTAGGGGAGATTTTAGCAGGAGACATGGACACAGTGCAGTGCAAACTTCATGGAACCTAATAGGGTGACCCCAGTGAGGAGTCCTAATTATCAAGAATTCAGAGGCTGGCTGGATAGTGATAGCACATACCTTTAATCCCAGTACTCAGAAGGCAGAGGAAGGCAGATCTCTGTGAGTTTGAGGCCAGCTTTCTCTAAAAGGTGAGTTCTAGGACAGGCTCAAAAAGCTACACAGAGAAAAAATAAATAAACAAACAAAAGAATACAGAGGCTGAACCAACCATCTTCTGTAAACACACAACACTCTCAGTGGTAGGATTGGGACACCAAGTTAGACACAAAACACTCAGCTAACACTTGTCCTTCCTGAAAGATATGCTGGAGCAATGGTGGCTCAGAGTGTCTAACCAATGAATGGCTAGTGTAAATTGTTGCCCAAGCTATAAAAGGAGGCTCATGCCTTACAAAGCCTAGATGAATAGGAACTGCAATAGGATGGTCCAGAAAACTAGGAAAGGACCAAGTACAACTGACCAAGGAAAATACAATGAGATGATGTATAACTATATTCTGTTATAATCAAAGATTTGTGTCTAGCCTAAATGTCATCAGAGAGGCTTCTTTCAGTAGATGATGGGAGCACATGCAGAGATCCCTACACAAACATGAGGATGAGCTCTAAAAATTCTGTGGAAGGAGGGAATGAATATTGTAGGATACAGAAGCGTTGTGGAAACAAGGAAATCTTGGCCCATAAAATCAACAAAGCAGGGTGCATAGGGGTTCAGAAAATTGAAGTGGCAATCATGAAGCATGAATGGTTCTGTGCCAGGTCATCGGCATACTTTCTATAGTTGTTTACCTGGTGTGTTTGTGGGACTTATAACTGTAGGAGTCCTGGTGTCTGGCTCTTTTGCTTGCTCTTGGGACCCATTTCCTCCTATTGGGTTACCTTGTCCAGCCTTGATGTGAGGGTTTGTTCCTAGCCTTATTGCACCTTGTTATGATATGTTTGGTTGATATCCCTGAGAGGCCTACTATTTTCTGAAGGAAAACAGAGTATCAGTGGATTTGGAGGAATGAGGATTTCAGGGTGGTGACTAGAAGGAGTGGAGAAAAGGGAAGGAAGCTGCAAGTTAGGATGTATTGTATGAGAGAAGAATAAATACCAAGAGAAAAAGAAAGAGGGAAATGCATTTAATCTTAGTACAATAATCCTCATAGACTGTAACAGCCCCAAACAGCTCAAATGTTCAGTTTCTTTTGACACTCAAGATAATCTCTTGCCTGTCACATCTTGTACAAATTAAGAGACAAGGATTTCCAACAAATAATGGCACAATATATATTCCCATTCAGAAAAAAAGAAATGTGACTGTGTTCCTGGACCCAACACAAGCAGACATCCCAGGCTCATGTGCATATCACACCAGCAAGAAAATTAGGTAGCCAGGCCCCCAGCCCATGAAATTTTCACCATCCACATATTTCCACACACACACAATCCTCCACCAATCCTACAGCTGCCACTCCCAAATCCATATCCCCAACCCCAAATTGGATGGATATCCTCTGCTCAAAGTCAAGCCACACTAGTCAGAAGAACACATAGGCAACCTGACGTAAAGATGCTCTGTTGGGCCAGAGGCCATGCCAGCCACCAGATATCCAAAAAAGCTGCTCACATTTGGACATCCTGCAGTCTTTCAATAATCCCCTAACAATATTCTCAGTCCCACTTCTCTCTTCATCTCCGTGTTGTTGCCTCCAACTTGGGTTGAATCTTTTCTCTAACAAAGAATATACAATCTGCCAGATGTCTATATAGGCCACCTGCCCATAGACCTCCCTTACTTTCTCAATGCCCCCTCAACCCTATCTCCAAACTTCCTCTTCTCCTCCCTTTGGTCATCCCCAAACTTGGGCAGATACTCTCTGCTGGAACAAAGGTAAAACTGCAAGATTTCAAGGCCCCACTTGAGATGAGAACCCCTGTTCAATCATAGACCACAAAGAAGAAAAGAACAAATAGCAAATAGAAACCAAAGAACTAAACACCATCCAAAAAAGACAAACTGAGAAATCAGCACCCAGAGCCACAATCACCTCAAATCCAGATACCTGGACACCAGAATAAGAACATAATCAACAGCAGCTGGAGCAATTTGTCACTACCAGATTCCTGCTATGCTACTACAGCATGCCCTGGATATTGCATCACAGGTGAAGGACAATTAAGACAAACATTATAAAGATGATGGGAGTTCTTAAAGAGGACGTGAATTGAATCCCTTTAAAGAAAGTAGAGAAAGGATAAATGTAATATCAGAAAAAAATTAACAAATCCCTTAAAGAAAGCCAAAGACAAAAAATGGTTTATGGTAATGAATGACCTCTTCAAGATCTGATAATGGAAATAGAAGCAATTAAAAAATGCAAACTGAAGAAATTCTAGAAATGTAAATCTAGGTATTCAAGCAGGAACTACAGAGGCAAGCTTCACTAAAGATTACAAAACATGGAATGAGAATTTCAGGCTTTAAAGATATGATAGAAAATATGGCTATATTGATGAAAGAAAATGCTAAATTGAAAGATTTCCTGAAACATAAGATCCAGGAAATGTGGAACACTATTAAAAGACCAAACCTTAGAATAATAGGAATAGAAGGAAGAAACTCTCAGCTCAAATCCCAAAAATGATTATCAAACAAATTTTTTTAACTAAAAGGACAGAAGAGAACATAGCCCAGAAAATCTACTAAGCAGAGTTCACAGAGGCTCACAGAGATGGAAAATGCATTTACTACTTGAATGTGTCCACACCTGTTCCCCTGCATATGTGTTACCATTGTATAGCTTGGTGGTTTTGTCCAACTCCTAACAGTACAAATGGGTGGTGTGTCTCTGACTTCTTTGCCTGCTTTGACATTCTGTAACTTTTACTAGCTTGCTTCATCCAGCCTTGATATGAGGGTTCCTTCCTACTCTTATTGTCACTTGTTATGCAGGATTTGGTTGATAACCCTGGAAAGCTGTTCTATTCTGAAAGGAAATGGAGGAAGTGCGGATCTGGTGAAGAGGAGAACAATGGAGAGTGTTGGAGAAGTTGTGGGAGGGAAAAAAAAATTGGGATGTATTGTATGACAGAAGAATAAATAAAAATAAAAAAGAAAGATTGAAATGTGGACACAGTGTGGAAAGACAACAAATCCTGTAGCTCTGTTTCAGACAGGTGCAGCTTTATTCTCAAAGGGCTTACAAAGCTCCGTCCATGAAATGTTTTTTACATGTCTCTGGCTTGGTACTTCTACTCCTTTTTGTATCAAAAAAGGAGAGACAGAGACAAAGAGGCAGAGAGACACAGAGAAGAAAGAGAAACACAGAAAGAGAGAGGAGCTCCCCCAAAAAACTCACTGAACTGGAACTCACAATGTCCCCCAAAATATAAGAAGACTCTGTATTAATTAAGTGTAGCTCTCCCTCACAAAATGACACTTTCCCAAAGTCCATACTTCCTACCAATATCTGTGTTAAATCCATAATAAAAGTCTCTTTTTAATCCACATCTGGTCACATGAAGGAGAAGCTGGTGGGTCTCTTCAAGTTCCAGGCCTAGCCTATCTACTACTTAGTGAGTTCAAGGCAAGACAGGGTTAGAATGTGAGACTGAGTCTCAAAACAGATGCACTCATAAATCTCTACTCTATAAACTTCAGGGCTGTTAAAAAGGTTTGACAAATAAAGTACTCACCTTGCAACTATCACTTTACTTCTGTCTTATAAAAACAGTTGCCACATGCATGCTTCTAATCCAGTAATTTTAAGGCAAGATAAAAGGCAGACAGAAATCTTGCAAGTTTATTTACATGTGGTAGTAAACTAAGGACCCTGTCTCAAACATGCTGAATGGAAAGGACCAAGAAGCAAAATATTCTCTGACTATTATAACTAAACCACAAAACACATGCATGCCTATCCACACATAAATTAGCACACAGATTAAAAACTGTCATAAGCAAATAAATAATAAAATAACAATTGGATTATGTGGCACATAACTTTTATTCCAATAATTGGGCAGCAGAAGTAGGCAGAGTTTTGGGAGTTTGGGGCCAACCTCATCTATATTCTGAGTTCAAGGACAGCTAGAGATACATGGAGAAACCCTGTCTCAAAATAAAATTTCAAGTTTGATTTCTATTGTCTCATCCTGAAATCATTTTCCAAAATGAATTGAAGTGTCCCAGTGTCTTCTCAGCAGAGGTCTCATGGTTCAGGACAATATCTCTTGAAGTCATTTCAGATGTCAGCCACTGGTCCCTGTAAAATCATTCTCAGAAATAAATATAGCTTAGTATGGTAGTAGAGACAAGCAGTTCTCCCTAAATTCAAGCCATTTGATCTATGAAGGGACTATGATAGTAAGACATTCCTCAATAACACACAGAAACACACACACACACACACACACACACACACACACACACACACACACACACACATAGTTGAATATACTTTGCTTTGTTGTTTGAGACAAGATCTCATTAGAAAGGTCCAACTAGCATAATGCTCACGCTGTATAGTTTAATGGATAATGTCTATCGAATATTTTAAAACAAATCCCAGGAAACATTTCATGCTATACCATTGACCCATTATTCAAAGCATGACAGTTTTCTGAGCACGATGGACCTTTCAAACAATGGTCTTTATATTCCCTTATACTCAGTAGATCTAGAAGTGGGAGAAAATTTATACTGTTTACATTCCTATGTTGTTTCCCCTCCTTCCAACCCTTCTATGAAATTATCCATTTTTTCTTGAACTTCTTCTAATTTAGAAATATTTTAACTGATTTATTTGTAAATTGAGCTATTTACAGATTTTGTATTAATGCTAAGACTCCAAATGTGGAAGCTCAAACAATACCTATAAAAGTAAATATTCCAGCTACCAGTAACACAATGAATTATTAAGAATATTTTTCTAAAATAGTTGAAAATGTTCCAAGTATTGTATTGAAATTTTTAGAATATCACTCTATTTTTAATTTTACTGGAATCAAAATAAAAGGAGATTGTTGATAAACAATTTTAACGTTATTTATTGTGCTATCAACACTTTGAGTTGTATATCTGTGGTTGTATGTTACATGAAATAATGAATGACTATAGTGGATTACTAGGATTTATATTAATAAAACATGAAGAGAAATTACATAAGCCTATAGATAATATGATTCTATCAAAATTAAAATTAGCAGTGTTTCTCATAGGATTTCCTCTCTAAAGAGTAATGAATCATGTACTGCCTAAGTTAGGGTTTCCTTTGTTGTGAAGAGACACCATGAACATCTTAACTCTTACAAAGGAAAAATATTTAATGGGGTGGCTTACATTTTAAGAGGTTTAGTTCATTATCCTCATGGTGAACATAGCAGCATGTAGGCAGACATGGTGCTAGAGAAGGAGCTGGGCATTTACACCATGATCTACAGGTAATCTGGGACACTGGACATGGCTTAAACATATATGAGACCAAAAATCCCACCTCCACAGTGACACACTTCCTTCAACAAAGTCACACCTTCTAATACTGCCAATCCCTATGAGTTTATGGGGGAAAATTCCATCCAGACTACCACAGGTACTAAGTATTAATGTTCACAAAGAAGTATGATATGTCCAGTGTGAGAAAACAATGAACCCTTTCTTTTGAGAAAGACTAAAAGTATAAGTTTGTTTCTATACCATAATATTAGAACTTGAAAATTTTAGTAGGGCCCACCAAATACCCCATGGTAGATTAAGTGAAATACTTAGCTTACATTTAACCCACAATGTGAAAATAATGACAAGGTTGCTCCTTGTCCTCAAAGTGAATAGGGAGTCTAGTTGTGCACTTCTTCAACATCAATTATGTTTTTTGAGATGACTGTTTTAATAACTTTGCTGCCAATAACTTTCACAGGTTAAACTTTTATTTTTCTCAGTTTTTGGTATATAATGAAAGCTATACCATTATTCATTCCAAGGACTCCTGGTGTATTATTCGCTATTCATGGTAAAATGTATATGTGAATCTGAAACCTAACTGGAATTAGCATAATAAGAAAGATCTTTTAGCCAGGCGGTGGTGGTGGTGGTGGTGGTGGTGGTGGTGGTGGTGGTGGTGGCGGCGGCGGCGGCGGCGGCAGCGGCGGAGGCGCATGCCTTTAATCTCAGCACTCGGGAGGCAGAGCCAGGCGGATCTCTGTGAGTTTGAGGCCAGCCTGGGCTACCAAGTGAGTTCCAGGAAAAGGCGCAAAGCTACACAGAGAAACCCTGTATCGAAAAACCAAAAAAAAAAAGAAAGATTTTTTAGACAAGTAAAAATAGCTTAGTCAGTAATTTCACTACACCCAAAACTGTACCTCATAAGAAGTAACCAGTGACATCACTCACTAATGACAAGAAGACACAGTCCCAGAACCCCATGACACACACTGGACAGTACATAAGCAGAAATCAAGAGCAATGCTCTGCTCTGTACATCTCGAAAGACAACACCTTGATCTACCCTGTATCTGTAATGTCTCCCTCAGAATCCTAAACCTCAAAACAGATGTCTGTTAGAGACTAGACCTGACCTTGAGCAAACATACTTAGAACAGGTAATCAACCTTGAGGAAGGAGTCTTAGAAACTTAGGAATTGGGAGTGTGTACTTCATGTGATGACCATCAGCATCATAAAATATAATTTTTGTCACACTAACTACACATATTATTCTTGCTCATGACATTACTCTTTTGCCCCAGTTCTTCTCCAGCACTTATTGTCAGGTCTTTGCCATTCTGAATGTAATTACTACAACTCTTTCCATCAGACCAAAACCACAATCTATAGAAATAGCAATAATTTAAAATATTAAGAAGCTCCATAATAGTCATAATAGCCAATATAACAAGAGTTTTAAATACAAAATAGTAAATGCCTCAAAACAACAGTAATGAGATTATTTGTCTTATAATATTTCCAGTTTTACCAAGGAGCTCACCTATGAGGATCACCCATGCTGTCTCAGGAACATCCAAGAGTCTAGCAGTATCTGAAGTTCAGAGACAATGGGGGCCCCCTGGAAAGCTATGTATGGCAACTGGGCACCAGGAAGTATTTGGAAGGCATATGGACTCAAACAACGGTCTGGAGACTGGCTAAGATACTAATGAATCAAAAGGCAACCTGGGAGCAGGAAGACCCTTAAAAAAATGTAGGTGGATTTCTGTCTCACATTTTCTGCATCCGGTTCTCACCTCTATGACAATGGTAAGCTGCTCCTGCACTGTTCCTAGCACCCAGCTACTCCTAGCAAGGACAGCAGCAACACTCTAAACTTCACATCTCTGGGTTTCATCATCAGCCTTGGTTGAGTCCTTGTCCAGCTAGATCTAAATCCTGTAGTTTCTAGAGACTAGTTCCAGGGCTGCAAAAAATCAGGCCAGGTGACACTCCATGAACACCTCCTTCACCTCCACAGATATTTGAGATAGGCAAGAGAAGAGCAGTGTTGGTGCACAAGGCCTGTGAGCTTTTGCAGCCCTGCATTCCTACTTCCCTGGGCCAAGACCCCAAATTACCTACAAACACACCCTCTCCCTGAGGCAAACTCAATAGAAATTCCTCCAGTCCTCTCCTCACAAGCACTGCAATCTCTACATGCATCCCTCAGGCAAGTCCCTCACAGACACACCCACAGAATGTGCTCTCAGATATTCCTCTTCCCTGAAAATTCCAGACACTATTTTTAGCCTGACTAAGAGGATATGGGAATCCTGTAATGACCTCAGTTTATAGGAAAGTAGTAGAATGGGGAGAACTTGGCAGCTAAACTGGAGAGCTGCTCTAAGATCAAGGCCAGAGGAGACAGCAGGGCAGCCCATCCACTACAACCACATGTCTCTGGAAGAGGAGACCTACTCCAGACCTGCATTCATACAGGAGCTGGGAACACAAAGCCAAAGCTGACAAAGTAGACAGACCCTGAGCCCTGCAAGAAGATCTCATGTGGAAGAGAAAACATGGCCAATAGACATAGTAACATAGAAGGTTTGAAGGCATCTAATGAACCCTCTCCAGAGACCAAGAATTATGGGAAACTAATGACTATAGAGAGGGAGAATTCTGTTCCCCATGGATGAGCTCCTAGTTGGTTATCCAAAACAAAGTGGTTGTACTGAAATCATATAAATAGAAAAAATGAAAAATGGACTCAGCAGCTCATATTTATTTATGTGCATAGATGTATAAATAACATATGCAATAGTAACATCTAAAGAGAAAACCAGTTTGAGACAGAATGAGTGGGGGCATGGAGCAGGCTTTTATTTAGGCCACCAACCAGCTCCAAAATCATGACACATAGACTTCTTATTAGTTATGAATGCTTTCTAGTCACATGGATTATGGCACAAGATATGGATTCTGCCCTATCCACCCAAACAACACCATGCATGGTTGAGAATTTTCTGCAGATCAGAAACTGCCTTTGTCCCCGGAATTAAACTTCACCAAATTATACTAATTATAGCTGGTGGCAGCAAAGTTAGAAGCATTCTAACCATGTATTGCTTAAAAACAATCCATATCACCATCTTTCTACCAGTTTCTAAAATATTTGTAATATTTATGAGACAAACCTGAAAGTGGAGTGCAATGTTCAGAACTTCCAGACACTAGACCTTCAGTTTTCCAATCTGTCTTCCCATTACACAAAAACTGGGCCATGTGTGCATACTGGACAGTGATATTACAAGCACTATATCTTCCCATGCCAGAGACGCAGTCTCCACATATCCAGGAAATCCATAAAAGTAAAGGCTCAGAGGACAAGGACTACTGCCCAGGTCACCACATGGACCAACAAAACCACAGTCTGGATCATGGTTCATCCAAGTCCCTGCAGAAATGACAGTTAAGCAGACGTGCTCTGAACATGCTACACTCATCATGGCATGGCTTGGACTTTCTTACAGCTGCCTAGAGCAGAACAAGTGGAGAATCCTGGAAAGAACTTGGAAGCACCGTCATCAGCTACATTAGCAGTTTCCCTATTGGGTGAGCAGAGTTCAAAGGACTCAGAGAGAAAAAAACCCTCCCAGGTGCATCCTTCCACACTGTGATTGGATAGGACACTAACCAGGAGATTTGGTAGTTTAGTAAAATTCTCTAATCTCTTAGAGCACTTAATGTGTTTTTCCCATGCACAGCGTCCTTTGGGTACACAGTCCTTCACATACTCAATGTCCACTGCAACCAACCTCCTGCTTCATAGCGGAGAAGTCCTGCAACCAAATACAGGTCACATTCAAACAGTAACCATTTTTAAACAAAAAGAAGCCATGGATTAGAACACAATGAAAGTCTATGGGAGGGTACGAAAGCAGGAAAGACACAGTGATAATAATGTAAATATAATCCCAAAACATATTGTTAAAAAGTTGAAATAGGCCATGTGCTCCAGAACCAGGGATTTGTATTAGAGGACACCAAGTTCTTCTCACACCATTTCTCTTGGGGTATACATCTTAAACTGGAAAACACAGTAATGTTAGGCAGGTAAACACCATTCTATCCAGTTCTATTTCTTAGGTTCAAATGATGTAATTACTCTAGTTTGGTTTCACGAAATATCAATTTTTTTTCCAGATTCTTGATTGCCTGGTCTGTGGACCCAAGAAATGGCCAGTCAGAACAGTTATTAATCTTGTAACATTGATTACCTCACTACTCATTGCTAAGGTCAACTACTATCACAGCAGGAAAGTTTTCACCCTCTTTCTTGCTCATCCTCTCTGCTGTGACTACACTTGCTTTATAGTTGGTCAGTGAACTCAGTTCTTACACAAGTTCCACCTCATTTGTAAATTCACAATAAAATCTAGAGAAGTTGGAGGATACTCATTCTCTGGTCTCTTTTTCCTTCCCACAGACCAGTCAAGGCCCAGCCTGGAAGGAGTTGCAGGATTCTCTTTCCAGCACTGTAAGGCAGAGGCAGGATTAGGTGTTCAAAGCAATTCTCAATTACATAATGTGAGGCAAGCCTGGGTTACAAGAGATATTGACCTGAACCAATGGTTCACAACCATCCTAATGCTGTGACTCTTAAATACAGTTTCTCATGATGTGGTCATACCCCAACTATAAAATTATTATCACTGACAATTCATAACTGTATTTCTGTTCCTGATATGAATTATAACATAAATATCTGCACTTTCTGCCAGTCTTAGGCCAGTCCTTTGATAGGGTCATTTGATCCCCCAAAGGGAGCCATGATCTCCAAGGTTGAAAAGCACTGCTATAAACTGACATAAATAAATACATAAGCAAACACCAGTTAAGAAAAAAGTGGAGTAAAATTCTTAAACTGGGAAACATAGAAAAAATTATCAGTAGAGCATTGAAAGAAAATGAATATTAAAAAGGAAACCAATAATTGAAGTTTTAAAGTGACAAAAATAGTTGAAAGCATATATAGCTATACTGACTTTGAATCAGAGTAGGCACCTCCATGGTAGAGTGAATACCATTAATAAGAGACTGTATGACTTCGACCCACGTAAAATGATAGCCACTGAGTGTTGTAAGCTAACACATGGAATTACAGCCAGTGTCCTGAATCTCAAACCTCTCAGCTGACTTCACTGTATCAATAAAGATTGCACATATATCCATAGGAGAATTTGCTATTTGGAAACTGAATACTTAGAAGTTCAAGCTATCCTCCATAAACTGTACACCACACAATAGTGTCAGTCTTCATTCACATGGGAGGAATTAATACATGCAGGGAAATTATAGAGAAAGTCACCGTGCCCCATCAGTCCTTCTTTGTAATGGAGACCCATTCAGCTCACTAGACTCAACTTCAATCTGTGATCAAGCTATTGCCTAGTCTAGTGCCCACTGCTGTGTACACAGTGGCCTGTTCTCCTGTCTACAGGCATCACTACCTCTCTGCAGGCCATTTCCACTCTTCTTCCTCTTCTGGTCTGAAGAAGCCATTTTTCACACACATTTCCTTTCCTTGTTGTGCAGTGGACAATTCACTATGTGACTCAAACTGGTAATTTTAGAACCTTGTGGTGGTGCAGACATGTAATATAGAATTTAGGGTGATTAGTCAGGGGATAACAAAGGCAATGCTATGTGGGGCTACAGACAGGGTTCAAGTCCACCTCAACCAATGTAGGAGAACTTGACTCAAAACTGCTTTTCAAAATGACTGGAGACTCCCTGTTCAAGAATTAATAAACCTCCATGGCATACCAGGACTTAATGTTGGTTGTGACCTTGTAATGGTCTCTTGAACAGCATGTTAGAGACCCGGTTTTTAGTGGAAGGATGGGCCTTTCTACTGGTTATAAACAAGGGTTGTCTCCCATGTTAAGGAATGTAGCAGGTTAATCCTGAGGAACAAACTTTTACATCTTTTCCTAGTAATTTCTCATCCGTATGGTTACCATACTACTTATCTTTGGGGTATTTGTGATGCAGCCCTATCTTACTTAAATTCCATTTTGTGAATTAATGTCTCCTAAGTGTTGTGCCCAGATCGTGACCCCCAGAGAGACCACCAAGGACGAGCAAGCCGGAATGCAAAAGCAAGGTTTAATTTTGGGATATCCAAATGCAATACAAGCCTAGGCAGGGACTTCGTCCAACAGATCCAGTGCAGTGGAAGCTGGAGGAACTGCCCACTTATCTGCAAGCTCAGCTTTTAAAGGGAAAAATCACAAGGTTACATCATTTAGGGGTGCTAGTATGGGTACAATTCTGATTGGCTCGCTTCTAGGGACTTCTAGAAATTACTTTTAAGGGAGTGGTTGCCTGCCACCATTTCTCATTGGCTGCCCCCAGATGGTGGCATCTGGTGATTACACAGTCCCTATGGAAACTAGGGTTGGGACATTCTATGGTCTAGCAGTTGCCTAGGGGGCCAGGGAGAGGACATTCCATACTCCAGCAGCCTTTACCTCCTCACTACCTTGTGGCTCTGTACTTTTACACTTCCTGATTTCTGGAATCTGAACTGACTGGTTTCAGTAACTTCTGGCCTATTCCAGTAACTTATGCCCTGTAGCTAAAAAGGAGCAGTCTTAGGCCTTTAGTTTTGGGTTGAAGTATTTTGGTCTTATTTTGGTTCCACGCTAAGAACTGTGAAGACCATGTACCATCAGTTCTATTACCATCATTTTTACTCTTCTACATCACAGTTGAGCATTGGAGTGCAACTTTAATCAGGAAATACTGTTTACAAGCTCCTAAAATTAATTCCACTTGGATTTTAAATCTTAATGTTAAATGTTAAAAGTGTAGAACTTCTGGAAGATAAGGGATGGACCAGTTCTCTTTGAGTTTGGAAATCTATGTTCCATAGAAACAACACACACATGGTGCTGGCATTTCACAGTGATATCAACAAGGACATTTCAAAGCACAGTCCTGCTCTCAGTGTTCTGCACAGATGCAGCCAACAGAGTGAAGTTATTCAGAGGCTGCCAGCCAATCCCAACAATTGCAAAAACTTTGCAGGACCACAAAGATCCACACTGGAGCAGGCAGGAAGAGCGGCACCATGCTAGACAATGCAGGACAAGAACAAGCAGAACTCTGCATCTGACCACTTCCTCCCACCCAGCAAGGGAAGGACCTGACACACTGACTCCCATTTCTCAACTGAGCACTCCTCCCAGTCTGGGGACAGCAACCCCTCACTCATCATATTGTGGTTCTCCAGCTGGGCCATGCCCTTTGCTCAGCTTGCAACAGCAACACTCATAGCACAGCACACACAACTACTAGAGACATGTAGCTCCAGTTTTCCTGCCTGGCCCACAGTCACGACAAATCTCTTTCACCTGCCAGTCCCACAGCCTCAGACCCGACCAAGTAAACACAGAGACTTATATTGGTTACAAACTGTATGGCCATGGCATGGCAGGCTTCTTGCTAACTGTTCTTACAGCTTAAATTAATCCATTTCTATTAATTTATACCTTGCCACATGGCTCGTGGCTTACCGGAATCTTCACATGCTGTTTGTCATCATGGAGGCTGGCAGTGTCGCTCTGACTCAGCCTTCCACTTCCCAGCTTTATTCTCCTCCTTGTCCCACCTACAGTTCCTGCCTAGCCAATGGCCAATTAGTGTTTTATTTATTGACTAATTAGCAACACATTTGCCATACAGAACATCCCACAGCACTTCCCCTTTGTTTTTTTTTTCAAAAGGAAGGTTTTAACCTTAACAAAGTAAAATTACATATAATTTGGGAATTTGGGCGTAGCTTCTCTTACTACTTCCTGCTGGAGGGGGGCGCTGTATCTTATGAGGACACAAAGAAAATTTTAGGATTATGGAATAGTCCATGAGGCTGTATTGTCTGAGCCAGTTGCCTTCAAACCATTCTGGATGTTGGATCATCTGGGCCCTGGTGTCATCGGAGACCTTTCAGGGGGTCTTGGCTGGTCAAACCTGATGTATCTTAATCTGGAACAAATCCACAGCTTTTGGCTTTCTGTGGGAACAAAAGCAGAGTCTCCTTTCCAAAGCAAGATATCCTTACATCCAAATTTTGAAGTCAAGATATCTTTAAAGTATGCATATTGGTTTAACTCAGCTTTTTTACAATCAAATATCTGTCTGAAGTTAAGAATCCCAAAGACAACACAATCTAGATTCTCTGTGTAATATTCATCTTTATGTGGCTTATATTTTTTATATTAATTTTACTGTCTCTTTAAAGACTTTATTTTTTAAAACTATGTACTAGTTTCACTGACTGTATATATCACCTTTTTTTGTCTCTTTCAAGCCTACGTATCTTTTACACACATTGTAAACTATTACATCTGAATCTGTCTTATTGTGAATCTATTGCTTTAACCTGCAGCAGCTGTGGCTGCTGGCTCCTCCCACCTCAGCTTCCCAACATGGCGGTGGTAGTTTACCGCCAGCTCTGGGAGTTATTGTGGGTCTATGATTTATCCAAGCAGAATGTAGCCCAGAAACCTCTTTTTTTTTGTTTTGTACTAGCAAAGTCTAAATCCACCGTGCAGCTTAATGTGCCACTTGCAGAGACCTCGTTCCTGCCATGCTGCAGGTCGAGCATGCATGCTAGGAACCCACCAGTAGCTCAAACCGGCAGCTGGGGCTCATTTGAGAGAGACAATTAGAAACTGTTTTTAGCTCCGTTTTAGAATCTTTTCTCAGGTTTTAGGTGGAAACTCTTGCCACCACATTGGACGCCATTTGTAGCTAAAGTTTTTCTGCCTGGCCCACAGTCAGGACAAATCTCTCTCACCCACCAGTGCCACAGCCGCTCAGACCTGACCAAATAAACACAGAGACTTAAATTGGTTACAAACTGTATGGCCATGGCAGGCTTCTTGCTAACTGTTCTTACAGCTTAAATTAATCCATTTCTATAAATCTATACCTTGCCACGTGGCTCGTGGCTTACCGGCATCTTCACATGCTGTTTGTCATTGTGGCAGCTGACAGTGTCTCTCTGACACAGCCTTCCACTTCCCAGCTTTATTCTCCTCCTTGTCCCGCCTACACTTTTTGCCTAGCCAATGGCCAATCAGTGTTTTATTTATTGAATAATCAGCAACACATTTGCCATACAGAACATCCCACAGCAGAAACATTAAATACTTTGTGTGTGTATTCAAAGAGATATTTTCATGTGTCTGGTAGAAATGTAATAAAGTAGGATAATCAGCAATCAGTTGTTTATCTTATATCATAGCTTCATTATATATATATATATATATATATATATATATATATATATATATATATATATATTTGAAGTTCTGAGCATCTTCCTTTCCCCATCAGTTATTCATTTGGCATATCATATTGAAGTATTGCCGTGTAAGGGAATTTTCCAGAGATGCCAGATAATGTAATGACACTAAGATTTTTTTAGTTTTCTTTTTTATATTATAGAGAGATTTTTCTATTCATTTTACATACCAACCACAGATTTCCCTGTCCTCCCTTCTCCCACCTCCCAGCCTTCAAACCAACCCAACCCCATTCCTTCCTCCTCCAAGGCAAGGTCTCCCATGGGGAGTCAGCAGAGCCTAGTATATTCAGTTGAAGCAAGTCCAAGCCCCTCCTCCCTGCACCATGGCTTCTCAAAGTGTGTCACCATAGGAACTAGGCTCCAAAAAGCTGGCTAATGCACTAGGGACAGGTCCTGATCCCACTGCCTGGGTGGCCCATAAACAATTCATGCTAAACAACCATCTCACCTATCAAGAGGGCCTAGTCCAGTACCATGGCGTCTCCTCAGCTTTTGGACCACCATTCATGCATTTACACTACTTTGGCTAGTTGTCTCTGTACTTTTTTCCATCATAGTCACAGAATTCCTTGTCTCTCTCATCAATAGGACACATGGAAATTGGCCTGGCACCTGGCTCTGAATCTGTTGATCTGCTTCCATGAGTCACTGGATGAAGGTTCTATGATGATTGTTAGGGTATTTAACCATCCAGTCCCTAAGTAGGCCAGCTCAGGCACTTTCTCGACTATTGCCAGTACTCTAAGGTGAGATCATCCTTGTGGGTTCCTGAGAACTTTCCTAACACCCTGTTTTGCCATATTCCCATGATGTCTTCATTTATCATAGTATCTTTTTCCTTGCTCTCCCACTCTGTCCCTTTCCAGCTTGACCATCCCATTCCCCTGTGTTCTCATTCCCCATTCCTTGCCCTCCATTACCCCATTAATACCAGTTTGCTCATGTAGATCTCATCTATTTCTTCTTTGCAGGACTATCTATGTGTCTCTCTTAGGGTCCTTCTTCTTAGTTAGCTTCTCTGGAGCTGTGGGTTGTAGTCTGGTTATCCTTTGCTTTACATCATGACTGGAGACATGAGATCCTCACTCTTTACTAAACTAGGTCTAGGAATCACTTTTGTTGCTGACAAATCTTCTTTATTCATGAGGGCAAGCTGTAAGGTATGAAAAGCAGCTTGTTATATAATTCAAATCTCTGAGAATCTAATTTTAAGCTTTTGAGCCAACAGTCTTACCTGTTCTCTCACAAGAATAAATATTTCTATAGTATACAGAATGTTATCTTCTTTCCCAATTCATGGGCTCTCTGAGTTCAAACCAATCTTAGATTATAAGTAGGCCTTATGCTCCTCATTATTGCACCTGTGATCATAAAATATATTAGATAGACAGTATCTCTATGTATGGAAGAGCATGGATGGAAGACTTTTTAAATTTTGACCCTGTAAGACCCGTATGGAATTTTTAGCATGTTGGTCTATAATGCCATCAAAGTTAAAAAGAATCAATCCTTTCAAGGTGCATCTTTGCTGGTAAGCCACAAAGGCAAGGAAAAGTGGACAAAGGAAGCTATTCTAATTTCACTGGTTTGAAACAACATTCCATTATAGCATAGACATCTCCTAATAATGTTCACCCAGAGAAAAGACACTGCCTTCTGCTCATTGATACTCCAAATCCACTAGCAAAACCAGATGCCAGCAATCAAAGCAAGCTACAATTTTTCCACCATCTTCTATTAATAATGTGTATGAGGTTCCCTTGTAGTAATTTTTCCTGACATGAGGTTAATCTGTGAACTAAATCTTCAGCTCTTGTAAAGAAGAACATTTCATAGAAGAAAAATGAAAGAAAGGAAGAAAAGAGGGAAGGAAGAATGAAAGAATAAAGGAAGGAAGGAGGAAATAAATTAAAAAAAGAAAAATATGAAAAGGAAAATAAATTTAATATGAATATAGTGAGTAATAATAACAGATAATGGATGAAAAATGGATGAGGGAAAGTAGGTAGGAAAGAAGAATCAAGGAAGGAGAAAGGAAAGGCAGCTAGAACAGATAACTGAGAAGATAATATTTATGATATTAGAAATGTGTATGCTTATAAATGATTTAGATTTTATTTAAAAAATTACTGATAAAAGAAGCCCTGAATGTGTAAACAAAGTGATATATGTGGTATTGTTCACACATAGAAAGAGGATTTTAATATAGTGTAATGCAATCTAAAAAAAAAGAGCTATATCAGGTAACATATTTTCCTATTCCATTGGAAAGACAATTTATCCCATGCCCAACATCTCTGAGTTTCTGCTAGATTGTTATGTAGGACTGTGGTCTCCTGGGTTTTTTCTCATGCAAATTGGCATAGCAATTGTTGGATTATTTATCTCCTGTTTGGGTATTCATATTGTTAAAATTTTATCAAATGGATAGAACATAAAAACATAAATGGGATGTTTGTAAGTCCACAAATCAAGGGGACATAACATAATCATATTATAATCTCAATGGCCAAACAAAAACAAACACTAGGAGAAATACCAGTATTCTTTCAACTTCATGGGAAGAGAGAAGAACAACCTGGATATGTTGGGTTCTCTTGAAATGTGGAATGGTTTAGTTTAAAGAACCAAAGAACATCTAGAGACACTGACTGTGGCTCTGTAAATTTGTATCTCCATTTTCTTTCTTTTTTTTTTTTTTCGAGACAGGGTTTCTCTGTGTAGCTTTGCGCCTTTCCTGGAACTCACTTGGTAGCCCAGGCTGGCCTCAAACTCATAGAGATCCGCCTGGCTCTGCCTCCCGAGTGCTGGGATTAAAGGTGTGTGCCACCACCACCCGGCTGTATCTCCATTTTCTATCAAGTGTGAAGAAAGAAAGCCCAGGCAAGTTCTGTTCTTACCTAAGCTCCATTTGTAGACTCCTCGGGTGATAATTTTTGTTTTCCTGCTAAATACAACAACTATTGTAACTGTAAGACTGTTTTTCTCTTTCTGTTTGGTCAAGAATTCAAGAGCCCTGCATGCTTTGGGAATGTACACTGTCCACCAGGTCCACAGATCTTAAATCACCTTGGATGTCCTGGAGAATGCAGACTCCATTACTTGCAATCTCTCACATGAAGTCAAAGGAAAATAAACCTGAGTGTATTACTCAGACAACTCAGTTTCAGCATAGAATTTCCATAGAATAAACATAGGTTTACTCACTTGATTCCAAGACCAGAGTCACGCTTCTAGTGTCAATGGCACCTCCACAATTTACAGTAGCTATAAATATTGAAAAATTAATGTAACCCCATTATTAGCAGTAAGAGGGTCCAGAAGCATCACAATAAATATTGTCAACATTGGCCTAGAGCCAGAGACTGAGACTTCTCAATAAGTAACAATAACATCCTAGCTTGAACAATGTGGCAGGAACCTCACCTATCTTCAGACCCCAAGTCCAAAACTGACACACAAGGCCCTCACCTTTCATAGGTGGTACTGTCCCAATTCATCTAGGGTTTAACAGTGCATCAGGTAGGTTAAGTTGGGCACCTGTCTCAGAGAAACACAACTCCCACTGCAATCTCAATCTCCTAAAAGAAATGGCTTAAAACCTTGTAGAAAGAAGGTAACAATAGAACAACTGTTACCCTGGAAGATAACTCTGAGGCTTTTATTTCTTATTCCATGGTTTACTTCTTAGTTAGTGGAACATCCACCCAGAAAAGGCTCTGAACATCTTTTGCTCAGGCAGTATTCAGTGGGATTAGGTACCCTTTATTAAGTACTAGTGCCAGGTGCAAGGGTAATTTCAAAGGATTTTGCCATGGCCTGATTGAAATCACCTCCCACTTTGTGCACAATAAAGGTTGTATGGTACACATATTTTGGATAATAAAGTGTCCTAAGAAAACACTGTATATCAGCTGCTCCCTGCTTCTTTGTCCCATGATCTGGGCAGAGAGAATCCCACTTGGGTTGCCAGGCAACAATATTGATCTCACAGTCTGTCACAATAGCCCCATGGCAAATCAACCCTACCCAAACATGACCTCACTTTATATCCTCATTTCTCTACTCGTGAAAACACAAGTCTCTCTGTGAGTTATAAGTATTTTCCCTTCTACCTTTAATATGGCTGTAGTAAACCAAGCATTATTAAAGGCATCCTTTTTTATCCCAGTAGTTTGTTGAACATTAAGACATGGTCCATATAATCTACTTCTCATATCAGGAGAATGAGAACAAGCCCACTCTTGTGCCCATTATTTACTCAGGCCTTTGTTACTATACCCCTTTTTAAATGTTAATATTTATCCCGCTGAGACTGTGTGTCTATTATGAATAAATTAAGTTTTAAAAAATCACTGATAATTGCAGTAATTTCTCATATGATGTTACTGGTGATTAAAGGAGAAACCTTTAGAGTAAGTTTTACTATTACATCAGTCATTCAAATATTAATAATTTGGGTAAATTATAATGTCATTATGCCACAAATAAATTATGCAGTACTATCAAAAGGCTTTGCAGAATATGGATACAACTAGAATTTTAAAATCTTGGATAAGGCAGCTTAAATTTTCTAACACCCTTCGGTTTTGCCTGTCATAGCCTACAATGATGTCATTTTTCTCCATGGGTGAAATTGAGTACTGCTCTCTTGAAAACTCTATTTATTAAAAAAATTTTGTATTGAATAATAGAAAAGAAACCCTTCATTCAGAATGTATTCATCTTTGGTGCACTTAAGGTAGCTAAATACAAAGATTGCTATGTATCCTGTAAATGTATCCTATAAAAACAGACAAAAATAATAAGGTAGAAGAAAGCATTCCCAAAACCAAAGCAAGAAGAAGAGAACTGGGAAGGTTGAGTATAAATGTATGTGAAGAGTCCAAGTACATCATTAGACTAAAAATATTTAAGTAAAAACTATCTTAAAAAATTAAAACTTATTGTAAAGGAGATATAATAAACTGATAGTAATTATTTTATAACTTGAGATAATTCTGACTTTTAAGTGTCTTACATTCCAATTAGAAGAAATAGCCTGACAGAATAGACTATGTAAGTGAAAGACAGCAGTTTTTGGAGGTTATTGCTCTTTTGATGTCCCTCCATCCAGCTCCTAAGTAAATCATACATCGAGGCTTATTCTTATTTATGAGTACCCAGCCCTTGATTTGGCTTAATTTACAGCCAGCTTTTTTTAAATTAACACTTTTATCTTTTGCCTTTGGCTTTTCTTGTTCTCTAAATTCTGTAATTCTTACTCTTACTCTGTGGCTTGCTGTGTAGCTGGGTGGCTGGCTTCTGGAGCTCTCCTCCTCCTCCTCCTTCTCTGACTCCTTGATTTTAGAGCTTTCTACCCAGTTTTCTCCTTCTATATATACTCTGAGCCTGCAAGTCCCACCTATCCTTTCTCCTTTCTTGCTATTGGCCAGTTCTTTATTAAATCATCAGGTGCTTTACACAGTCACAGTAACATAGCTTCACAGAGTTAAACAAATTCAACATGAACAAAAGCAGTACACCTTAAAATAATATTCTGTTACATAGAGCTATTTGGTACCTACAACAAATGAACTTCAGTGCCAAAGTAAAAGGCAAAAACTCACATGTGGAAACAAACAGGTATAACCATACTGATAGTCCACAATGTACACTTTAAAGTTAAATTAGTGAATGAGAAAATGAAGGGCACTACATATTGATAAAGTGAGAAATTCAACAAGAGTCCATAAACATATGTTCTTGTGACATTGATGTTCCCAATTTTATAAAGCACTCACTACAAAATATGAGATAAGAGATAGAATTCATCATTATTTTGGGTGATTTCAATACATGATTATATCAGTTATCAAAACAAAAGGAAAGCAATGAACAACTGATATACAAATAAATGGACTGATTTAACATTTACAGAACTTTCCACGGAACAGTAGCAGAATTCATTTTTATCAGCAGCCTGAGCAGTTATTTTTCAAAATGGTTTTATGCAAAGCAAATCTTCTAAAAAACAAGGTAATTGAAATAATTTTTATTTTTATAAGATCACAGTACAAAAAATACAAACTAGAACAAAAATGAACTATAGGAAATATATAAACACATGGAGGCTAGAAAACAAAACACTGAACAATCAGTGAGATGCTAAAGAAACTGGGAGTGGATTCCAAAGTTCTTAGACACAAATGGTGGTAGGAATAGAGTATAACATTCTTGAAATGTATGAAAATATCAGAGCATTGGAATCTACAAAAAATAAAGTGTTGCAAGAGGGAAGTCGAAGTCTATTTGTGTGTTCTGTTCTCTTTTTTTTTGTCCTCTCCCATCATTGTTCACCAAATTCCCTCCAAAATGTTGGAACCACAGTGTCAATAACACTAGGGAAGACTGAATGTATTTTCACTTTTGAAAGTGATGCCACTCCCAGTTTCTTTAGCATCTCACTGATTGTTCAGTGTTTTGTTTTCTAGCCTCCATGTGTTTATATATTTCCTATAGTTCATTTTTGTTCTATTTTGTATTTTTTATACTGTGATCATATAAAAATAAAAATTATTTCAATTACCTTGTTTTTGAGCTGAGGGATATAAAGGTATACATTTAAAAATTAAAAATTTAAAAATTAGGGACTAGTAGATGGTTCAGCAAGCAAAGGTACATGCCAACAAGTCTGAATTCAATTCCTGGGAAACATGGTAGAATAAAGGCATTGAACACTAGTAAACTATTCCCATCCACCATCTACATGTGAGTTATAGTGTGTGCACAACTGAGTGAACACTATATTTGTGAGTTCATTCACAAATAACTATGTGTTGAAAATGTAAAAAAGAAATATCATTAGTCAGAAAGAAACAAGAAGGATTAGAACTCAAGTCAATGAGTTCTGAATCTCAACCCATACAGCACAAGAGAATACTCAGCCAATACTAATAAAATCAAACCTGACAAATCATACAAAAGAAACAAGAAAACACTCAGTTCTATAAAAGGATCACTGTATATAACACACTCCTCTAATAAGAATGACACCACTTCAAGTTAAAAGACCACACAAATGGAAGGATGAAAGAAACCCCACAATTAGCTGGGTCAGGGCCCAGAAGCTTCAGAAACAAAAATCACTGATGCTGGGTCAGGAGGCAGAGCTCAAGACCTCTCAGCATGGCAGAGCTACATACTGACATGGAGAGTAAAACAGTCCCTCAGCTATGATATGGGCATCACTAGTCTTCCCTAGTGTTATTGACACTGGGGTTCCAACATTTTGGAGAGTATCAGATAGGGAATTTGGTGAACAATGATGGGAGAGGACAAAAAAAAAAAGAGAACAGAACACACAGTAAACACTGCTGTCCAAATCCCACTGAGGTCTCTGTAAGTGTGAACCAACAGCTTGTCAAAGTGAAGAGACCACCTTGGCATGCAGAGAATGGGAGGAAGAAGGCCACATGCCACCCAATGAGGTGACAAAGAGAATGACTCACTTGACCTTTGCAGGGGGCTCTCCTACTTGCAAGCTGCAATCCCCACTGTGATCATATATAAACCCTGAAAAGCAAATGTGCAAAAAGCAAATGGTGCTGGACTTTGAACTTACTCCCTCAAGGCTGTTCATAGCACCTCTCTCCTCATAATGACATGAAGGTGTGTGATGTGTGACTGATCCATTTCCATCATTGGATGTCAGCTTCAGGCAGAGAAGCAGGGATTGATTGCCAAATGATTCTCACAAAACACTCACTTCCCAGAACTACTGGTGCATGGACAAAAAAATAAACAATTGACTGTCATGAAAATGGTGATGGGGTTGAATGTGTGTGTGTGTGGGGGGATGTGTATGAGTAAACTGATAAAGTAAACACAAGTGGGTTAAATGTTAAACAGGTTAATGTTACAGGAGGAAATGGTGCTGGACCTAACCTTGACCCAGCTGCTTGTTCTTACCTGCTCTTTCTGTGTCTGGCGGTCTCTGACATTTTCTTCTTGGCCAATGGTAGAGAAAAGGGAATTTTAGAAAGAATCATACTATTTCTGAAAACTCCAACAACAAAAGAAATCCAAGAACTTATAGTAAGAAAACAGATTCCCCATCTACCCTTCTCTGACCATGGAAATGGGAAAACATCAGCAAGAAGAGGACAAATCCCATCTGAGTGAGGGTAGGAGACACTAGTGGTGTAGCAATCCTATGGCAATAGACCCCTGCACAAAACCATACATGATATCCATCTCGTGTTGCAAACTGGACTTCTAAGTGTCATGACTCATTTGGTGATGGAATTACTCTTTCAAAGTGGAGGCATCTCAGATACTCTGCATAACAGATATTTACATTATGATTGATAACAGTAGTGATTACAGTTATGACAGCAAGAAAAATGTTTTTATGATGAAATGTCAAAACATGAGGAATTATACTTCAATGTTCACGACATTAGGAAGGTTAAAAATAGTAGTTCTGGAGGCTATTAAGTATGACAATATGGGGTTGTGAGTAGCTAACAGTCTCTTTCACTATTGGCAATGCTGAGAATGAGAAGCGTAAGACAAAGCACTACTTGCTAAGGAAGCTTGCTAAGAGGAAGAAAGGCTGGAGCCAGAGCTTCAGACTCTGCAGTACAGCAACAAGGAAAGCCAGAGATGGCCATTGCACAATGTTGTGGTCCCCTGAACAACAGGCACTTAATAATGGAAGACTGACTCCTCGGCCAGACCATTTAATTTCTCTGAGACCTTGGTGTTCTCATTCTTTAAGCTCTGCGTGTGTGACATGACCTGCTCATGCCCCATCTTGAGCTTTTGATAGAAAGGATTTGCCTGGTAGTAGGTCCTGGACCTAGAGGTAATGAACTCCATGAACATAGTCCTCAAGTATCACAGGAATTCAGGGTGTGTTCTAGACTACTGGATGTCATGGGATGTCACATCTTGTCTCCTAAGTGCTGGAAACTTCTGGTATTTATTAAACTTGCTATTGTAGGGACAAGGGGCTGGCTAAAGAAACCCACCCTGACCCTGGAGCCCAGAACTAGGGAGGAAAGACTCAGATCAGGGCAGAAAGAAACACACTGTTTGTCTCAGTCAGATCAGAGCCAACTCTGCCCTGCCCAACTGACTTGTGAAATCAACCAATCACAGAGCAGAACAGTAGAACCGTGGGCCCCAAGTCAACCCAAGGTTGACTGCACCTCCAAAACATCCAGTATAAATCGCCCTGCCTGGTCAGTTTAAAAAAAAAAAGGCTTTTCTGTCCACCCTGGTAGAGGCAGCTACTCTCCTGGACTCCTCATTCCCAAATAAATATCTTTCTCAAAAGAATTTTGGGTGTGATGGTCTTCATTCACTGGCATAGAGAAGATCATTGTTGAGATGTCCCCCAGTGGACAGAGCAAGAGGGAGCTGAAAGGGCAGAGCAAGGAGGAGCTGAACAGAAGATCTTTGCTGAGACATCCCTCAGTGGACAGAGCCATAAGAGCTAAAAAGTAACACTTTTTTCCATAGCCAGAGTACATTGCTACATTTCTGCAGGAGTTTTTCCCTTTTTGCAGAGTGAAGCAAAAGAAAGCCACACCATAGGCAAGAGAAGCAGAGCTCTGCTAGGAAGCCCCCTTATGAGGGGACTGAGCAAAGCTCAGCCTTAGCAGCTCTCCAGGAAAAGAGTAGGATTTTTGTATCCTGCAGGGAGATCATCCCCCATCAGTTCCAGGCCTGAATTTCCCAAGAAGTAAGAAAATTGTCCCGTCCAGGGTTGGGTTGCTTCTTTGCAGTTCCAACTGTCAGAGCTGTGCACAGCAGCTCCAGGTCTCTGGGACACCTTCAAGGCAGAGCTGTTGTGAGCAGCTTGAGGTGTCCAGGATACCTCACCCTCCAGGGCTAATTGTCCCTTGCAGTTTCAGCCATCAGAGCTGTGCTAAATAACTTCAGGTGTCCAGGACACCTTCAGGGCAGAGCTGCTGTTCTGAGCAGCTCAAGGTGTGTGGGATACCTTGTCCACCAGGGCTGAACAGTCTCCTTGCAGTTCCAGCCATCAGAGCTGTCCTAAGCAGATCAAGGTGTTGCCTGTCTCCCCAGGTAGTCAGGCCACCTTTCCCCAGAGTTGTTACAACAAATTTACTTATATTGTTGGTAACCAAACCCAGGACCAACCCACAGATTTAAAAACAACTTACTTACACCTATGCTGACCCTACATCGGTAGAGGCAGGCTGTTTAGATGATGGGAGGTGGAGTTGCATGAGCTCTCAGGAGGCTTGCCAAAATAGCTATCTAAGAATTTCCCTGGTGTCTACTCCACAGGTGTGTACCCTCCAGAGTATGTGAGGATGTTTCTCCTATCTTCAAAAACAAATTGTCTATGATGGGACCTGTCACAATGGAGACCAAAATAACATCATGAACAGTTTTGAGGATGGGATGCAATATTATGACAGATTTATAAACACCTGCATGGAAATATCTATGTGTCACTAAAGAATGTACACTGGTGGAACTATAATACTCAAATTGATACTCCCAATTTTCACCAAGGTATCACCTGGGAACTGTGAGATAGGGAACTGCTCATGCTCAAACACAGATCCCTGACTGCAGGGACTAGAGAGAGATACATGCCCAAACACATAGAAAAATACACAACATATACACATGTATGTGAGAGACAGAGAGACAAAGAAAGAGATACTTAGATAGACAGAGAAAGAGAGACTGAGTGAGAGTGGGAGAACTCTATCAATTGAATGCTGAACAAATGCATGCAGGTGTGTCCTCTCAGAGGGGAACAAAAGGAGCAGGGATCAGTCTTAGTCCCTGGATGGACACATTTAAAAGTGTGACCAGGCCTCTCCAACTGCTGCTTGGAGAATCAAACATACAAGGCCTTTTAAAGTAAGTAACAAAAAAATTAACTCAAACTCACAGCAGCTAACATCTCACACTAGACAGCACTTGATAGATTCTCTTCAAAGTCATGCTGGGAATTCATACTACTGCCTCAGTCCATGAGTACTATGACTCATGCCACAGGCTCTGTTTTTGTTTCTTTTTTAGAGGAAGCAGAATAGTCTTTGTCCTCATATCATTCCTGTCCACATTTGAGGTTCTGCCTTTGGGAGGAGTTCAGACACATGATTTTGGCATACCCTGAAGGCATACCCTGAAGAACTTGCAGTATCACTAGGTAAAGATAATGGACAGACTACCCTGTGTCCTAATTAAATGTTTGAAAAAGCTTGTTTACCAATGGCACCATGACACCGCAAATTATTTTGTCCTGTGCTTCAGATGCCCCCTCTGGGTAACTCAGCTGTCTCCTCTATTTGAAGGGAAGTGGTTATCCCAGCTATTTGGTTTTATCTGCCCTCATAGCACATGCTCCAAGTAACCAAGGAGATAGCCTCTTCAGGCCCATTCACAGCTGAAGACTCAGAATTCAAATTGGCTACAAAGTCCACAAGCCTGTGGGTTTACAAATCAGAAAAAAATTGCCATAGTTCACAATCACCCCAGTCATTTAGAGGTTCCCCAAATATCTTGACAGGTCACTCTATCCATATAACTATTGATGGAGAAGACATATAAGGGAAGAACATGGTCACCAGACTCAACAACTCTCCTCACTGACAACTGAGGAACACAGAGTGGCTGGGAAGTAACTAAAGTTAGCCACTGTGGTTAAAGAAGAGTGATGTCCTGCCTTGAAATGGGCCCATCTCATTAATCACTCCCACTTTAATGTCGGTCTCATGTTCACACATCAATGCCTATCTACCAAAAGGAAAGAAAGCAAGAGTTCCCAGCATAAAGCATTGGCCTTACCAGTTCCCGACTTCTGAGCCAGAACAATTAATATCCTGGAATCCTAGAATTTCAAAATTCATGACAAGCAGGGAAGTTCTGTTGGTTCCCAGAGACTCCAGCTTTCTGTTCCCCATTACTGGAAGATTCAGCACAAGCCCACTTCCTCCAGGAAGATTCCCTTTTCTTGCACAGAACTCATTACATGATTCTCTTGACCATTTCTTTCTGGACGTTTTACATTGAGACTGAAGGTCAGCTTTCTTCAGGCACTCTCTGGTTTCTCTAAACTCTCCATTCTCTTTCTAAATTAGACTCTTCAGTATGCCATAATGTTCATCAGTAAATGGTGAAGGCACTGAATAAACTTCCCAAGGACAGCGGGTGTTGCCACAACATAGTGACATCACAGAGGATGCCAGGGCTCTCCAGGAAACAATAGAATGTCTAGGGAAGAGCTGCAGATGTCATGGGAACTGATATTGCTGAGAGCTTTCCTTACACTAGATGTCAAGTTGTCCTTTGCAGGAGCCTCTGCTGGGATACAAGGGAAGCCCTTCAGCATCCCCTTCATCCAAACCCAGAGATCTCTCCCTCATTGATTGAACATCCTTAAGTTCTTTCCCTGTGTAGATCTGAATCTTTATCTCCTACTGAAATTTTATGTACACAAGGTAATAATATCATAGAAATTTATATATGCTAAAGTTCATCATAAGTACCTGCAACTGAGGTGACTGGCCACACTAGTGGAAGCCCATGAACTGTGGACTGGTGGCTGTGGAGCCCCCATGAGACTGGACCAGGTCCTCTGGAAACAGAAGATGGTTGTTTGGCTCAAACTGTTTGGGAGGCACCCAGACAGGGGATAGGGATCTATCCGTGGTCAATTGGCAGGCTTCTGGAACCCAGTGCCTGTGGTGTGACACTTTGAACAGCCTTGGTTTAGTGTGGAGGGGGTTGGATCTGCCTAGGCTCAGTGTTCTGGACTCTGCTGACTGCGCATGGGAGACCTCGATTTGGGGGATGTGGGGATGTGCAGTGGCTTGGGAGAGAGGGATGGGGGTGGTTAGAGGGAGGAAGGGGGCTCTGTGGACGGTATGTGGGGTGAGGAGAAAATTTCTTAATAATGAAAAATGAAAAAAAAAACAAAACAATACAAAAAAAGATGTAAAATATAAAAAAGTACCTATATCTCCTTATGTCCTTAGTCACAAGACATTATAGACTTAATGCTGACTGAGAAGGATACTTGTTAAACAACTTCCTGGTAAAGAGTCTACAGGAAACAGCTAGGCAGAGTTATGCTAGAGGAAGAGGCTGATACAGCCTAGGAACAAGTACCCATAGGAGCGTGATATGGTCATGGAGCCCAGTGTGACTAAAATCTGTGTCATCAGCATGTGTGTAGTGGGTGTTGTACTCTCTGTTCAGTAGCTCAAAGTGGTCTGCTGTTACAGGGTAGTAAAGATGGTCAGATAGCTAATGTCTTCCACACAGAACATGAGTTTCCCTTAGAACAAAGATATTCAGGAAAATCCTTTGCAAGCTCCTTCATAGTTAGCAACACAGACACTCAGGTCCCACTGGACACTCTAGATCAATGGTTATTTTTTTTCCAATTCTCTGACCCTTCAAATCATTAAATAGCATGAACAGTAGTTCCTCATGTTGTGGTGAGCCCTAAATATAACTGTTTCGTTTTTTCTTAACTTTAATTTTGCTACTGTTTTTTTTTTAAAGTTTTATTTATTTATTATGTATACAGTATTCTGTATACACATATCCCTGCAGGCCAGAAGAGGACACCGGATATCATTACAGATGGTTGTGAGCCACCGTGTGGTTGCTGGGAATTGAACTCAGGATCTTTGGAAGAGCAAGCAGTGCTTTTAACCTCTGAGCCATCTCTCCAGCCCTAATTTTGCTACTGTTATGAATTGTAAATCAAATATATGATGTGCAGTATATCTGATATGCAACCCCCAATGGGGTGGTGACCCACACAGGCTGAGGACCACAGCTCTGAATGCAGGCAGAAGTCTCAAATCCTGGCAGTGATGGTGGGGCAGTGTGATTCTTGGTTTTTATTATCAAACTGAATCAAACTAGTCACCTGGAAGGAGGGACCCTCAATGAGGAATTATATAGATCAGATTTTTCTTTGAACTTGTCTCTGTGGGATTTTATTAATTGTTAATTGAGATAAGACTCCCTAAAATGGGCAGAATATTTCATTGTCTGCACACTATACTGTGTAGGTATGAAGAAGCTAGAGCATAAGCATAAGCAAACAGGTAGCATGGGTACATTTGTTTATCTCTGCTCTTGGCTGTGGATGTGATATGATGTAGCTTGAGTTTTCCTTCCTGGCCCACAGTCAGGACACATCTCTCTCACCTGCCAGTCCCACAGCCTCTCAGACACGACCAAGTAAACACAGAGACTTATATTGCTTACAAACTGTATAGCCCTGGCAGGCTTCTTGCTAACTGTTCTTACAGCTGAAATTAATCCATTTCCATGAATCTATACCCTGCCACATAGCTCGTGGCTTACTGGCATCTTCACATGCTGTTTGTCATCGTGGCGGCTGGCCGTGTCTCTCTGACTCAGCCTTCCACTTCCTAGCTTTATTCTCCTCCTTGTCCCACCTATTCTTCCTGCCTGGCCACTGGCCAATCAGTGATTTATTTATTGACCAATCAGCAACACATTTGACATACAGACCATCCCACAGCACTATGATTAGCTGAGTTCCTATCCTGATTTTCCCAAAATGGAACTATTACCTGGAATTGTCGGCTATGATCAGTTTTTCCCATTCTAAGTTGCTCTGCCTGATAACTCAGTGTAATAAAGATATTAAGAAAGCACTATATGACAGAGGGGTTTTCACAAGTCAGTGAGATGTGTGTTTCATGAAATGCTCAACAACACCTTATCTGCCTCAGAAGAAGAGATCCTACTTCCTCCTGAACCCAACATGTGTTTCCCTCTCACAGTTTTACAAAGACCCAGAGACACCCAAAGACTCACAAACCACTTGACACTGTCAATCAGTGTCCCCTGAAATTGTCTTGCCTTAACAAGTACCATGCTAAATTCTTCTAATGTGTTATATACAAGCTTCACTTCAATGAATGTATTTTTCCTTGAATTTCCTGACCATTGGAATTTTCAGATATGGGGAACTGGGTCTGAATTCACTGCCTTGACAATGAATTTCAATCTTATGCCATGTCCTTCCTTGGAGGTCAGAAGAGGCTCCTTAAATCTGAGAGCAATATAGCACCATAAATTCCAGGTATGCGGGGGTATAAGTAATGATTGACAATGTGTCCACTAGTTACCTTATGTTAGAGATTAACTCCAGGGCTGATGTACATAGATCCCTGTGAAAACTTGTCGGTATCATGCTAACTTCTGTGCCTCTTCAACAAGGTTTCTGTAAATGGATCTTTGACAAATTTCCTCCTTTGAAAGTAAATAGACCTTATCAGATGTGAAAAGTCACTTTGATTTTTGTCCTTCTCCTCCTAGGACATGAAACAGGCTTTTTTGAGCTACATGAAAGGTTATCCAAGGAGAATAAGATCTGAAATAGCCACAGGTACAGGTTTAGAATGCAGGTCTGAGGAACAGAGTGCAAAACAAGGGCAGGACAGCAGGAACACCCAGGAAATTCTTGGTTATGTCTTTGGCAGTTTAGCCTCTCTGCATGCCAGTTTCTTCTACCTAGAGAAAGATGGGTTGGGATACACCATGGAGATGTGGGCTGTCACAGGCTTGACTTACAAATTCACTTCCTTCATAAGTGGGATTTTTTTCATGCTGAAAATTATGCTTTAGAGCAGAGAATCACTTCACTTGGTTGAAAAAAATTAACACTTCTCTTCATGACCATTATCAAATATTGTGCGTGGCTCCTGTCCTTTGCCATTTGGAAAGACTCACCAGCTAGCTATTCTTTATTGATTAGTCACTTTCAGAAGCCAAAAGTAAAGAAGATGGAGAGGAAAGGTAGAAATCAACATGTTTGATCCTAAATATAGAGTTGTGTTTGCCTGTTCCAATCTCAGAATTCTAATCCTTATCTGGCTAATCTAATAACAAATAAATACCACCTGTGCCCATTGTTGTATTTTAATAAAAACACATAAACAATTTTGGTGACTTACTATAACTCATGTAGTATGTATTGAGTCCAGCTATTAATATTTTCTTCTTTGTCTTGCTATTCTTATTTGGAACATTTGTTTGTTTGAGTGGAAGTGAACCACCCCAATTTAAATGGGGGAATTTTTTTAAAATAAACTACTGTAACAGAATATGTTTAGGAGTTGTAAAAGTTTTTCCATGGAAAAAAATCAGAATTTAAGAGGATCCTGTTACATGCAGACCTCAGAGTCCACAAGTCTTGCAAAAATAGATTTTTTTTCTTTTAGCACTTTGATGGGAGAAACACTTCATTTTCTTTAATTTTATAATTAATTTAATTTTACATATCATCCATTTATTCCCCTGTCCTCCCTCTTCCGGGTCCCCCTTGGCTTCCCCCCTGTCAACTCCCCATTCCCATCTCCTCCAAGGCAAGGACTCCCCTGGGGATTCAGCTCTGCCTGGTAGGTTCAGTCGAGGCAGGTCCAGTCCCCTCCTCCCTTCACCCAGCTGAGCAAAGTGTCCCAGCATAGGCCCCAGGTTCCAAAAAAACCAGCTCATGCACTAAGGACAGGTTCCAATCCCAGTGCCTGGGGGCCTCCTAAATAGTTCAAGCTAATCAACTGTCTCACTTATCCAGAGGATCTGATCCAGTTTGGGGCTCCTGAGCTATTGGATCATAGCTCATATGTTTCCATTAGTTTGTCTATTTGTCCCTGTGCTTTTTCCAATCATGGTCTTAATATCTCTCGCTCATACAATCCCTCTTCTCTCTCACTGATTGGACTCCTGGAGCTCCACCTGGGTCCTGGCCAAGGATCTCTGCATCTGCTTCCATCAATGATTGGAGGAGAGTTCTAGCATGACAGTTAGGGTGTTTAGCCATCTTATCACCAGAGCAGGTCAATTTGGGCTTCTCTCGACCATTGCCAGTAGACTATTGTTGAGGTATATTTGAAGCTTTCTGGGGACCTCTCTACCACTTTGCTTCTTTTTGTTTCTATGAGGTCATCATTTATTATGGTCCCTTTTTCCTTGTTCTCCCTCTCTGGTCCTGATTCTGCTGGGACCTCCTGCTCCCCTAAGCTCTTCCCCCCCCCGACACTTGTCCTTCATTACCCCCCCTCACCGCCAGTTTGCTCATGTAAACCTCAACCATTTCTCTGTTGTTGGGCGATCCCTGTGGCTTTCTTAGGGTCCTGTTTTCTAGGTAGCCTCCCTGGAGTTGTTAGTAGTAGTCTAGTCATCCTTCGTTTTACATCTATTATCCTCCTATGAGTGAGTACATACCATGTTTGTTTTTCTGAGTCTGGGTTACCTCACTCAGGATGATTTTTTTCTAGATCCATCCATTTGCGTGCAAACCTCAGGATGTCATTGTTTTTCTCTGCTTAGTAGTACTCCACTGTGTATATATACCACAATATACCACATTTTATTTATCCATTCTTCAGTTGAAGGGCATCTAGGTTGTTTCCAGTTTCTGGCTATTAAAAACAATGCTGATATGACCATAGCTGAGCATGTGCCCTTGTGGTATAATTGAACATTCCTTGGGTGTATGCCCAAGAGTGGTATAGCTGTGTTTTAGGCGACGTTGATTCTCAATTTTCCAAGAAATCATCATATTGATTTCCAAAGTGGAAAAGTACAAGCTTGCGTTCCCACCAACAGTGGAGGAGAGTTCCCCTTGCTCCACATCCTCTCCAGCATAAGTGGTCTTCAATGATTTTGATCTTAGCCATTCTGACAGGTGTAAGGTGGTATCTCACAGTCCTTTTGATTTGCATTTCCCTGATGATTAGGGATGTGAGCAATTCCTTAAATGTGCTTCAGCCACTTGAGTTTCCTCTGTTGAGAATTCTCTGTTTATCTCTATAGACCATTTCTTAATTAGACTGTTGGGCACTTTGATGTCTAATTACTTGAGTTCCTTATATAATCTGGATATCAGCCCTCTGTCAGATGTGGGGTTGGTGAAGATCTTTTCCGATTTTGTAGGTTGTTGCTTTGTCATGTTGACTGTGTCCTTTGCTCTACAAAAGCTTCTCTGGTTTAAGAGGTCCCATTGATTGATTGTTTCTCTCAGGGACTGTGATACCAGTGTTATATTTACAAAATGATCTCCTATGCCAATGTGTTCAAGACTACTTCCTACTTTCTCTTCTATCAGGTTCAGAGTAACTGGATTTATGTTCAGTTTTATATATATATATATATATATAGATATATATATATAGATATATAGATATAAAATGCATACTTTAAGAAAAGTTCAAAGAATCAAAACAGAACCAAAATATTATGAGAACTGTGGTAATAAAATCGTCCCTTAATTTTGGCTTTCTTCTGTCCCATATCAGTTGACTCTTCTGACATGATACAGAGATTTTCCATATTCTTTTTAACAACATGCTTATCTTTAAAGGAGAGTCATTCTCTAACTCCAAAGCGAGCTTTAATTTTTAATTGAATTAGGCCTACATAAACAGTATTTGTGATAACTGTCTGTAAAGAAGAGCAGATACAACATTTTGGAAGACATGAATTTTATGTGTGATGTAATACCAATAGGCCAAGTTAACTTAAATTGGATGGTCATGCTGGTTGAGAAATTATCACCTCTTCTAATTAAGAGGTCTGTCTTGCTCAAATCAAACCTTTATCAATTTTGATGGTATTTATAGCTTATCTTCTCTTGTAGAAACAAAAGCAAAACCTCATCCCCAATGTAACACATATCCTGGTTTCCATTCTGAGGTCAACACATCCTTAAAATATATAGGCTGATTTAACTCTGTAGTTTTTTTCTATTGTCCAATATATCTCCACAGCTATTGTTCTTTTCTCATTAGCACTGAAAAAATAAAAAGTTAATAAAGCAGTATGTAATCTATTTTGAGTGGTTTTGTTGCTCCTTTTTGTTTATTTAGCATACCCTTTAGAGTTCAATTTGTTATTTCTATGACTGCTTCTCCTGTAGGATTGTATGGTATACCTGTAATATGTTTTATATTGTAATAAGCAAAAAACTGTTTCATTTTACCAGAGACATAGGCTAGATCATTGTCAGGTATAACTTCCAGTAATTTCTAGATTGGAAAATCAGCATTTTTTAAACTCAGAGCAGTTGCCCATGGAAATGCTGAGTAGGTATCAATGGTGTGGAGCACATGTTTCAATTTTCCAAATTCTACAAAATAAAACACATTCAGCTGGCAGATTTCATTCCTCTGAGTACCCTTTCGGTTACATCCTGCAGCTAGTAAATTTTGATTGTAAAATGAACAAGTAGGACATTTCCATTTAATTTTGTTACCTTGTTTCCAGGTTATTTAAAAAATCCTTATTTAAAGCCTTACTATTGACATGATTTTTTTATGAAACTCTGAGGCCTTCTGTACATTTCCTATCAATAGTTGATCAATCTCCACGTTTTCTTGTGCTAAAGGACCTGAAAGACTCATATGGTATTAGATGTGAGTTATGTATAAGGGATACTTCCTGTTTCTGATTATTTCTTGTAAATGAATAAATAACAAAGTTAATTCTGACTCATCAGGGATAAATTCTGCAGTTCAATATGTAGGATTACTTTTTCTGTGTACTGAAAGTCAGTAACTATGTTGAGAGGTTCTGAAGAGACGAAGTAATAAGGCAGGGTGCAGAGAGCAGCTAACTCTCTCTTTTGACAGAGGATTTCATAGGGCTAAGATATAGTAGCTTGCTCTCTATGTCTCTAATCTTTTAGTTTTTACCCCAATATCTGGCTCTAGGTTTTTTATTAATAAGACTTTTTAAGATCTGTGTTGCAGGGAAGTGGCTTAACTGCTCCTTGAACCCAAAGAACCTTCAGATAAAGAAGTCTGTAACAATGTAGTATGCTTTGCAGATGTTCTCTTGTCTATTGCTCAGCTGTATATAAGCACTGGCAGAGTTAACTGGATACAACAGTATTCAGTGATAGTCCTTCCAAATCTGTCTTTGTCTTTCTTGTATGTCTCTGTTTTTTCTATCTGTCTCTTCTTAATCCACACTCACCTATTCAGGAATTATTTGACAGGATGGGTGGCACTGACAAGGGTCTGAGAAATATAAAGATCTGATGACATAAAGGCTTGCATTATATGGGTCTAAAAGTTCCAAATAAGGTCATAAATTTTATTTTCTGTTCCTAGTTTATATCTGTCTGCACAGGTTTGTACTTTGCTGACAGACACGTCCAGGCATCAATTGTTAATGGCAACCTGCTCCATATGAGTATGAGCCCTGAACTTCATGAAAGCTGATATAAACTAATCCAACTGATGCAAATGCTGTTTCTTCAGCTGGTCAATGAACCAGAGGGTTCTAAATTGCCTCCTTACCTTTGACTAACATTCTAGCATTCCAAGGCCCTGACAATAATGTGCCAATGTCAGCAGGAAGTAATTATAGAAGCCAATACATCACCCTTGTTCCACCTCTCCCCTTGGAAAGTTACATCTAAAGGTAATTTCTTGTCATATGAAACCTGAGATAAAGTAATTACTGATGGTCAGCTTTAATCCTGGCACTCAGGAGGCAGAGCCAAGCAGATTTCTGTGAGTTCAAGGACAGCCTGACATACAGAGCAGTATCCAATACAGGCACAAAAACTAAAAAGAAAAACCCTGTCTTGAAAAATCAATAATGATAATAATAATAATAATAATAATAATAATAATAATAATAATAATTACTGATGCTCATTCTCATTTTCAAGTTCCTTCTCGATAAGGAAGTCTGTCAGCCATCAAAGGCTATTGGCTCTTCTGCTTCTGTTAATTGCTGTTGGCTCTTGTATCACTGATGCTTTAACTCAATGATAATTCCTGTCTGGGTACCACTAAACTGATGATGCTAAAGTCCCAATGTCAGCCCTTGGACCAAACCTATGACAAGCTTGCAGATCATCACAACCAAATAAAGGGAGGCTCATTTTGCCACTGGTAATGGGAAAATGGTCTCTGTTTAGAACAATGTCTGCATGGCTATTCCCAACTCTGCAACTTCACTTAGACACCAATGGGATCTAGCTTTCTGATCCCACTAGAAGATACCAATAAGCTATACTTCTAGCTTAAGCCCCTATGTTAATGCTAAGATTTTAAATCACACAAAAGACTCTTGCATCTTGGTCCAATGAATCTCCATGATAGTCTCCTACACTGATGATGAAGGTTTTTTTACCAATTAGAAACATCAAGATTTGAGTTCATGCATTACTCAAGGGGGGAATCAGAGGAGGAAGAAGATGCTCTAACAGGCTGATCAATCTTCTCTCAGAGATCAGACCTCAATTTCAGTTTCCTGAGACTGGGCAGGCAGTTTCTGATGAGAAGTCATAAACAAAGGACAATTAATTACTAGTGCCTCTGACAAATTGAAAGTTACTAACATGATTGCCACTGGCATGAGTCAATCATATCTAAGATGAGCTGACTTCCTTGGACACTCACCTTCAGCTGTGAATAAAAGGAGCGTATACATCTCTCTCACATTCTTTGCCATCTTGCCTTTACATAGGATGGCAGGCCCCAGCATCCTGGAAACTTTCTTGAGATAATAAGCATTCTTGCTTATTGCATACATGATGGTGGTCTTATATGGGACTTCTCCATGATGCTAGCAGAGCTATATCCCCAGCAGATGTTTGTTTACTGTGATGGCAGGGATGAAACTAGGGCCCTTACCATGTCCAGTGAGCATCATATCATTGAGTGAGGACAGCCTGACGTTTTTGTTTATAACCTCTGACATGTATGCACGCTGCCTGATTTGCTTAACACAGCCATGTCCTCAGAGTGACAGTGTCTTTATGGAGTCATCACTGTTACACAAAGTCCAAGATGGCTGGACACTCAGAATGTTGGTGTCCCGACTGTTGGAAGTAGCAAGAACATCAGGTATGTATCTTTGATCAAACCTATTTTCTAGCCAGCATGGTGGCACATACCTGTTTCCAAGCACTTGGGAGGCAGTAGAATATCCTGAAACCAGGAGTGTAAGGCCAGCTCGGGAAACACAGTCAGGCATTGCATCCAAGTCCAGCTGCAGCCATAAATCATGCATGCAGACATCCCCAGCCAGGGAAGGAAAGTCATATGGCACACCAGAAACCCAGAGAGACCCAGGATGCTCTGATGGGGCATTTGTGCCTGAAGAGGCAGGGCAAGGAAGGCAGCAGAAGATACTGGTTTGCATTGAAGAACTGGACCCAGGAGTATTCAGAGGCATGGAGGGTTTGTGTTTGAAAGACCCAGCAGCAAACCAGTGTGTCTCAGCCTAGAGTGACCCTTTAAGGAAAAAGGAGCTCTTAGTCCTGGGCCCAAAGCTGCCAGTGGCCCCATGATCTATGCTGGTGGTGGCTGCTGGATTCAGGAGCAGTGCCATGGTGGGTTCTGCTATGATCAGAAAGTTCAACACAGTATCTGAAGCACAGCAAAGGACCATAGGAGAACAGACAACGAGAGCAGAAATCTTACAGTGCTTATATGAAGCACAGCAGGGAAGTAGTGTGCAGTTGAAAGGGAGAAGCAAGCAGTGTCTGTGGAGCTGGGGCAGCCCAAGAGTTCCTAGAGCCCAGGGGCCATGCAGGGGTTAAGCATAATGGAGCTGTAGAGTCTCCCCAGGCAGGGAGTCCTTTTTTTCCAAGACAATCTTATTTTTGATGAAGACTGAAGGGCTGAGCCTAGGACATGAGGGAAAATAGGAATGAGAGAGGGACTGCAGAGTGGGGGGAAAGAATGCAACCATGAGTGAAGCAGAGCCATCCAAGGGCCATGGGTGAGGCCGTGCTATAGTTGGGTCATGCTGGCCTCAAGCTGGACCAGGCCAGATGGAGACAGGAAGGGATCTTTTTTTTCTCTGCTGATTTAAAGAATAAGAAGTCAGGAAATTCAAGATCTCAGCAGTCAGCCAAGCTTTACTAGGGATACACTAGCTGATTTTATGTCAGGTTGACAAAAGCTAGAGTCACCACAGAGGAAGCAAGCCAGTATGCAGCATCCCTCTATGGACTCTGGATCAGTTCCTGCTTCTAGGTTCCTTCCCTGTTTGAGTTCCTGTCCTGACTTCCTTCAATGATAAACAGTGATATAGGTGTATAGGCCAAAAAACTTTTTCTCCCCAACTTGCTTTTTTTTAATTCATGGTGTTTCATCACAGCAATAGTAACACTGACTAAGACAAGGAGTGAAGCACAAAACAGAGATGGACTCTACCAGGGAGGAGTCAACATGAGATAGTGTGGAGATTTTGTTGCTTTGGCTTTTTCAGTTGTTGTTTTTTGGGGGAAGGTGGGGGAATGTGAACATGAATGCAGGTGCTTCTGGATGCCAGAGAGGGCATTGAATCCCTTAGAACTGAAATGGTTGTGGGCCTCCCTGTGGGTGCTGGGAACTGAACTCCAGTCCTCTGCAGAAGCAACAAGCACTCAACCACTTTTTAACAATTACAACAATTTACATGAAGTTATGTTCTGGGGAGATGCCATGGGAACACATGTGGAAGTCAGAGGACAGCTCTTGGTAGTTGTTTCTTTCCTTCCACTTGGGATTTAACTGAGGATGTCAGCTTTGATGGCAAGTCTTCTACCCAATGAGCCATCCCAATCAATCCCTCTACCCAATGAGCCACGCCAGAGGCTCTAGTTTTCACTTTCTAGGATGTTTCTATCTTTTACTTGATGTTTGCTCTTTCTCCAAGCACCTGCATACAAGAGGCATTCTATCAATGGCTTGTAAACACTAAGTATCCTTTAAAGGTTACTACATGCAGTAGCTGCCCTGTGCATACCTGGGGAGATTCAAAGAGCCAGTCTGCAGGTAACAGAAGGGTTGATGCTTTTCCTGTCATTGAGCATGAAGAGCCAGTGTCTCTAGCTCTCCATTGTGTGGTCCTGGTCATGTTCTGTGTTTTCATGGTGCAGTATTCATGTTCTAGGACAAACTCTGTGTCATTTACAGGAGGAAGAATGGTTGAGTCCATATTCAGGCAATACCAGAGGAAAACAAAGAAAGTAATGGAGTCCTTTACTCCTGAAGCCACTGTGAGTGGGTTGGGGTGGAGTCACATGGACAGACACAGCAACATCCATAAGGACACCATTTGGGCCTTTACCAGTTACCTGTGGCCTCCAGGTTAGGGCATAGTCATGAGCCTCAGCATTAGGCAGTCTCCATGGTGTGTGCTCGCATGTCATTTGTGGGTCCTCTTGGTTTTGGGGGCATCTATTCTGTTAAGTCTGTCCTCCAGCACCATCCCTTCTGTAACTCAGGAGGCTCCTTAGTGATGGGCACTGACAGTGGGCATTTGGTGGCGGTCACAAGCACATCTGGCATGGGAGATTTTGCTATCCTAAACAGAATGGTGTAAAATGTGCATCTTTGGTGGTGTTCATTTCTGGAACTTCCTGTATAATATTTTTAGCTCCAATGCACAGCGAGAATAGGGAACACATATTTAGGTTAGGGAGTGTCCTGGAGAGATCAGTCAGCTGCAAGCGTATTCCTGTGGTGACACCTCACCCCTGGAGCATAGGCTTTCTTGTTGTCTGGCAAAGTTAGGGCTCACTGCCGAGCACAGGCAAGGTCATCCCCTGCTCGAATCTTGGTTTATGATAATCCAAATGTTATGTTTGCCTCTGTCAGGACTGCCTTGGGGAGAGTAGAGTTGTGACTGTATGTCTGCCTTGAGGAAAAACATTTTCACATCACTCAGCAGACAGCTTCCCCAAGCTAATTATCTTTGCTTCTATTTATGTTGCTGACGCTTCCTTGAAGGCTTGGCTGGCAAGAGTTTTGTGTCTGGTGCATCATCAGAACCCTGCAGCTGAGTTTCCTCCAGGCCCCAGCTGGTGGCCCCTGGATCTGACTGGAGTCTTGAGTGTCTATGTTGTTATGATAACACCTGCAGCTTTCTCCTGAGGCTGAGTGGATCTCAGATGGTGTGGCCCAGGGTGGAGTCCTCTGACTGGTTGAGGATTCTTGCAGAATTTTATCTCCATATCCTGAGTAGAGCCACTTCCAGTTGAGCAGCATTTCCTATAATGAGGCACTGAGCACCTGGATCTGAAATTCAGTGTTCTCAAATTCCAGATTTCAGGTTTTGGATAAAGGGTGCTCAGCTTGTAATGTGTTTCCATTTCTCCCAGAAGCTGCCTCATAGAGACCCATGTTTGGCTGCCACCAAACCTACCCAGTGGTTATTCAAACCACCACACCATTTCCCATTTCCCTCAGGCACACTGGGCCAGTCCTCTTGGTCAATTCTCCAGTTTCTCCTCTAATTTCAATCGCCACATCAGTTGATTGTGGGCATTGTTCTCTACCCATTGCTTGTCTTGTGTGTGTGTGTGTGTGTGTGTGTGTGTGTGTGTGTGTGTGTGTGTGTATGTGTGTGTGTGTGCGTGTGTGTGTGACACAGGTGTGACCATGCCAGATTGCACAACCATATGTGCAAACATGGATACCAGAGAGAAAAAACATGTATCTTCATTTTGTGACAGGGTTTTACTGAACCACATGCTCTCAGGATACTTTTATGTCCTTCATTCCTTGCTGGGCTTAGAGGCTTCCATGACATTCCAGGATTTGTTTTTATGTAGGTCCTGAGGATTCAGACTCAGGTCCTCAGGATTGCAGAGTGACTGCTCAAACCCTCCGAGTGTCTCCACAGCCCCACTTATTGGTCATTATATTCTCATATCATTGCTGACTTTTCTGTCCAAATATTTTCTAAGTTGGACATTTTCTCACTACTGTCTGAGCATTTATTTACAGCCATTTGCCAGCAGCTGCAACCGGCAGTTGTTTCTTGATGAGCAGAATTTCTTGATTTGCTTTCAAAAAGACCAATATTCCATTATGCAGTTTTCTTTTTCTTTTCCAGACAGGGTCTCTCAACATAGTCCTTACAGGCCTGGAACTCAGAGATCTACCTGCTTCTTTCCACCTGACAGCTGGGATTAAGGTCTTGGGCTACCGTATCCAACCCTGTTTCTTGGTCATGTGTGTTCACAGGCCTGGGGAGATGTAACCCTGTCCTTCCATATTCTAAGTGAGAGAGCAGAAACTTCCCATGGTTTGACTTTCTGGAATCATGAGTCAGTGTCAAGGGTGTGCTGATGTTGAGGGCCATCAAGGCCCTAAACACCATGTCCTGCCTTACAATGTGGCTATTCTCCAGTTTTCTAAAGGGATTCATGCATGATATTTAGGGGTATTATCTGGTTACAAAACATGGCATTTTTACTCTGAAATTATTAAGGATATGCTTTGGAAACATTTATTTTTATGTATTTAATTTTTGGTTTAATTTTTTTTTTTGTCAAGAGAGAGTAGCTGTAAGTATCTCTGATTGTCCTGGAACATGGACTGTAGACCAGGCCGCAAACTCAGAGATCGGTCTGCCTCTGACTCCTGAGCTGGAATTAAAGGCATGTGCCACCATCACCTGGCTGAAACATTTTGATTAGCATTGATTGTGCAAATACTGAGTTTTGTGGTGACATTTTAACACATGACATTTTATTTTATTAGGGACAGTGTTCAAGTCAACATGTCCATAGAGCTGTCAGAGGACAACTTACGGAAATTGGATCTCACCCTCCACCGCACTGGCCCTGCAGATCCAGGATTGGGGGCCAAGCACCTTTACCCACACA